>NC_083583.1:44752295-45029795 GCF_027579695.1 Neoarius graeffei
TCGGTCCATATAAAACTGCACCAGATCAGTGAGGTAACATATATAAGCTGGACCTACCCAGGCACTGTAAACTAGCTCCCTCATTCCACATCTCCCAACTTAATCTGGTCATCTCAGGCCACCTGGCACCGGGCACAGCAGAACCACAACTGCATTTGTTTATCATTGTTACATGTGACAGTTCAAAGTATGGGATTTTTTTTTTTCATAACCAAACCCTCGAGATCATGTAACACTATAATTACAGACAATTGGATTCCATTCAACAATTTATGTACCTTCTAATGGCAGCTGTTTGTGCCAGAACTAATTTAGGTTGCATAGCAACAGGAGTGAATACTTGTATTTTTTGTATTTGTATATTTTTCTTTTTTTAATTTTCACATGCTATCTTGATTTTGTCTTCCAACTTCAAAATTATGGCTTAATTTGTGAAAATTCATGAAATATGTACATCTCAGTTAAGTCTGTTTCAATTCCTGGTTGTAACACTACAAAATGTGGAAGTTCAACCAGAGTGAATACTTATGCAAGGCACTGTATATCTTTTGTGTCTTAATACAGAGGCTACATTGACATGCCTGCTTACCCTGCACATGAGGCTGCGTATCAGATCATTAAGGCTGGAGCGCTTTGTCAGAGCGAGGCCTTCTACCCCTGGTACACCTACTATGTCACACTCTTCAGAGACTGGTTCCCTTACTACAGGGATCAAGTTATTAGGAACGCTTACAACTACCAACAGTGAGTAGGTACTGATCACTGGGTGATTACAGCGCTTGTGGAATGTTCATTTGGTGATCTGGATAAAAACAGGACAAACAATTATACTCCACAATATGAATGAACATTGCTTGATAACGTAAGTAGGTTGGTATATTTTGTGGTAATCATTTATATTTTATGGACACGAGTGTTTTATTGGGAAATATACCACTCGTATTTTTCATATGTGCTACATCCAGGACATGGAGATCCAAAATCATGACATAATTCTCTTTATTTTTTTCGCGGTCCAAGTCCTGCGCTCTGATTGGCTGGCTAGCGGGTCTGTATCCTACGATACGGACCCCGGTTACGGACCACTGGTGACTTGCTCGTTCACAACAACAAACATGGTAGCATTTTTTGTCAACATTTACCTTTTTTTATAAGATTTATTTATAAGATTATCAAAAATCTTATAAACTTTTGTGAGTATTTCTCAGGAGAATAGCATTAATTTTATATCATGGATAGTGTTAATGACAGTCTTCACAGGGAAAGCGAGTTTTACTACCCTGAGGAAGTAGAAATAAAATAAAACATTTCAGGAGAAAGCTAAAACCTGTAATTTGTTAATACCGAGCAAAAACATGGCTGAATCCTGAATGACTCCTACACTGTAAAAAAATGATTTGTTGTTTTAACTTACTTAGTACCCGGGCTGCCTTAAAATTTTGAGTTCATTGAAGTTAATATAGTAAGTTAACACAACGAGGTGAACAATTTAACTTACTATATGAATTTCAATGAACTCAAAATTTTAAGGCAGCCCGGGTACTAACTTTAAGTTAAAACAACAAATCATTTTTTACAGTGTATTTGTATAAATAGGGGACTACATAGGCGGCAAAATGTAGTTTTTTTTCCTGCCATGGAAGTGCACTTGTATACTGAGGAGGAAGCAATTTGCATTACAGCCGTGAATGAGGATTCAAAATAGCATTAATTGTACATCATGGATAGCGATAACGACAGTGTTCACAGCGAAAGTGAGTTTTACTACACTGAGGAATTAAAAATAAAAGAAAACATTTCAGGAGAAAGCTAAAAACCTCTAACTTGCTAACAGTTTGATTTCATTAGTTAATGAGGCCCATTTTGGACCATGTTATCCTAATACATAATATTACATTAGGTAAAAACTTTAAACCAGTACAATCTCTTCTTCAAAGTTTCACCAAATGGCTTTATTTATGCAATATAAAGGTCATAAACACCGAGCAAAAACATGGCTGAATCCTGAATGACTCCTATTTGTATAAATAGGGGACTACATAGGTGGCAAAATGTAGTTTTTTTTTTTTCCTGCCATGGAAGTGCACTTGTATACCGAGGAGGAAGCAATTTGCATTACAGCTGTGAATGAGGATTAAAAATGGCGGCTTGCCTCGGTTTTCCCTTTCGGGCGCTCTCGTTTTCTGTTAGAATTTCTCATTATCTCTAGCCGCTTTATCCTGTTCTACAGGGTCGCAGGCAAGCTGGAGCCTATCCCAGCTGACTACGGGCGAAAGGCGGGGTACACCCTGGACAAGTCACCAGGTCATCACAGGGCTGACACATAGACACAGACAACCATTCACGCTCACATTCACACCTACGGTCAATTTTTAGAGTCACCAGTTAACCTAACCTGCATGTCTTTGGACTGTGGGGGAAACCGGAGGAAACCCACGCGGACACGGGGAGAACATGCAAACTCCACACAGAAAGGCCCTCGCCGGCCACGGGGCTCGAACCCGGACCTTCTTGCTGTGAGGCGACAGCGCTAACCACTACACCACCGTGCCGCCCTTGTTAGAATTTGGTAAAGAAAAAATAAATATATTATTTACCAGCTTAAGGTCGGTCCGTATAGTGAAATACCGTGACCTCGGCCTTGAATACTGACCTCGGCCCAAAGGGCCTCGCTCAGTACTTTCAAGACCTCGGTCACGGTATTTCACGATACAGACCTCCCAGCTGGTAAATAACATATATATCTCATCTCATCTCATTATCTGTAGCCGCTTTATCCTTCTACAGGGTCGCAGGCAAGCTGGAGCCTATCCCAGCTGACTACGGGCGAAAGGCGGGGTACACCCTGGACAAGTCGCCAGGTCATCACAGGGCTGACACATAGACAACCATTCACACTCACATTCACACCTACGGTCAATTTAGAGTCACCAGTTAACCTAACCTGCATGTCTTTGGACTGTGGGGGAAACCGGAGCACCCGGAGGAAACCCACACGGACAACATGCAAACTCCGCACAGAAAGGCCCTCGCCGGCCCCGGGGCTCGAACCCAGGACCTTCTTGCTGTGAGGCGACAGCGCTAACCACTACACCACCGTGCCGCCTAACATATATATTATTATTATTATTATTTTTATTATTTTTTTTTAATAAATTTGGGTACCTTTTGTTTGTGAATGTGTCTATATAATAAAAAGAAAATCACACGTTAGCTTGAAGATATGAAGTTTATCTTCTCGTGTTGAAAAACTCAAATTTTTTATACGAAATACATCACAGATGAAGGGCGGCACGGTGGTGTAGTGGTTAGCGCTGTCGCCTCACAGCAAGAAGGTCCTGGGTTCGAGCCCCGGGGCCGGCGAGGGCCTTTCTGTGTGGAGTTTGCATGTTCTCCCCGTGTCCACGTGGGTTTCCTCCGGGTGCTCCGGTTTCCCCCACAGTCCAAAGACATGCAGGTTAGGTTAACTGGTGACTCTAAATTGACCATAGGTGTGAATGTGAGTGTGAATGGTTGTCTATGTGTCAGCCCTGTGATGACCTGGCGACTTGTCCAGGGTGTACCCCGCCTTTCGCCCGTAGTCAGCTGGGATAGGCTCCAGCTTGCCTGCGACCCTGTAGAAGGATAAAGCGGCTAGAGATAATGAGATGAGATGAGACATCACAGATGACACATTTTCCAGTATTTCACCCCAATGATGTCACTCTCAGTGTTTTCCCACCGACTGGACACCCATTTTCAAAATGGTGAACCAGTTCAAAATTTAAATTCTTTTGATTAACGTGTGTGTGTGTGTGTGTGTGTGTGTGTGTGTAAATACTTTTTTTTTTTTTTTTTTGTGGATGTGTCCATACAATATAAAGAACATTTACATGGTGGTGCAAAGATATGAAGTTTATCTTCTTGTTTTGAAAATATTTTCACTCATTCGCTTTGCTCACTCGTGAATATATTCACCACTCAAAGATAAACTTCATATCTTCATGCAACCATGTAATAACCTTTTATATATCCATTGCTGCTAAAGCTCAGGTCTAAATATACAGTGTCTGAGCACCATGATAGCCCTAGAAATTACTTTTATGAATTTCTTACCTTTAAATTGCATGTAATGTTCAGTTTTAGATAGTATAAATATATATGTGTTGTGATATAAAATACTGCCATCAAATTGCATTCTTTACATGTATTTCACAGCTTCTGTGACGTACTGTAGATTAAATAGGCTGCTACAAGGTTGTTCAGAATGCTTTGTCTTGTAAACTTAATTTAAAAGGCCACAAATTTAGCACAATCAACCAGCATATCTTAATAAAAATAAATGTAAAAAATCCAATAATTTCAATAAATACAGTTTAAAAAAAAAAAGGGTTAACGATACCATTAGGGAGACCAGGTAGCGGTTTTGATTTTACTTTTTCTTTGCCTTGTTGCCAAAAAAAATCAGCTAATTTGACTGGTTTCATTTTAACATATGTAGCATACACCTCTCGTCTCATAATACCTCCCGTTCAACAGCAAGTCACATGTAAATAAATAGCCAACACCCTTTTGCATGCTATGACCGTAGTTAGCATGCAAATCCCTCCCATTTTCACAAAATATATTATGCACTTCTCCAACTCATTTGGAATACCTACAGTTTCCAACACCTTAGTCTATGTTTCTTTTTCTTTTTATTTATTTTAAATTTATGTCCTCATATACTCAAACAGGGACACATGATGTCCCTGATCATGATGAGTGGCAAAGTTTGTTTTTGTTTGTCTTGAGCTAACGTCGCCATTTCTCGACAGATTTTTCACCAAATTTGGCAAGTGGGTCTGGGGATGACCCGGAATTTTGCAGATATAAACAAAATTTATGTACGGGCCCCAGGGAGTCCCCAGTGGGCCCCTGGATGGTGGATGTTTGGATTTTTGTTTGTCTTGGGTTAACATCACCATTTCTCGACAGATCTTCACCAAATTTGACATGGAAGTCTGGGGGCAACCCAGAATTTTGCAAAACCCGGGCAACGCCGGGTAACTTGCTAGTCATAAATAATGGGGAAACCCACCAGCACAATTATCAATTTCTCCTCAATGGTAGGTTATTTGGGAATGGTGTGAATGGAACCAAAATTTACATGAATGTGTTCGGAGGATTCTTTAGCGCGGAGCACTTCTAAATTCTGATCGGTTGCCTCCGAACCATGTCATAACACGTTACCATAGAGTTGCCTGAACTTCAACTTTACTCTGATGCCCCACCACCCAAGACATGCTGCCAATGATCTCGCCACCAAGAAACGCCTGCTTTCATAGAAAATTAATGACTTCTGGTTGTTTTGACACCCTTGTCATGTTTGCTGTGAACATGGGATAACTCTGCCTTGCACGCCACCCCATTATTGATTATTTTCCTATCACAGTCCCATCATGTTTTCTTCCTTCTTTACAATGTGAGAGAAATCTTGAATTGACTTTTAAAGTTTATCTCTTTGGCGCTACCATTTTTTTAATGAATTGTCTTAGATGTCTTTCCACGGAGTAGTGTGATGGGGCATGCTACTGTTAATAATTAAAATCCAGAACACTCTGTACTTTGGTCGAGTACCTGTGTTTATTTCCCCATCACATACCAGTACACATGAGGAGTAGGAGGAGTTTTTAGGTTGTGGGTGACATAATGGTAAACACTAACTACATGAGCAAACATTTCCAGATGCTAATACTGAAAATGGTAAATAAAGATTAACTATGATCCAATCCAAATTGCCTCTACTATTGCTCAAAATAGTATACTACTATATAAGGTAAGAGGGTGGCATGGTGGCGCAGTGGTTAATGTTGCCTCCACACAGCTCCAGGGCCCCAGATGTAACCCTCAGGTTGGGGTACTGTCTTTGCGGTGTTGCGCATGTTATCCCTATGTTTTGGTTTCTTCTGGTTCTCCTGTTTCTTCCCAACTATGAAAAACATTCTTTTGGTGGATTGTCTACACTAAATTACCCCTAGGTATTAATGACTGTGGACTGGTGCTGCAGTGGAGTGGTGTCCCAGGGTATATACCTGCCACATGCCCAGTGTTCTCCAGACCCACAGTGACTGACCGTGATAAACAGTTCCTGAAAAGAAGATGAATGAATAAATGAGGTAACAAATTGTGGCATTCTATTTTGATATACTTTTTAGTATGGTGCTATGCAATTTGGGATGCAGTCATAAAGTGACAATTGTGTTTTCCTAATGTTCAGTACTCTTAGTACCTTGGCTATAAGGGTAACCAAATCAAATCAGCATGTGTACTTGGATTATTTTCACTGGTAATGGAAATAACTACAAAATATGGGCTCATTTTCATACTAGACTATCTGGTGGTAAAGTGTTATATAATACATTGTATATGCTCTACAAAGGCAGTATGGGTTTTTTATGGGTTTTAAGGGTGCAAAGGGTAAATGTGTTTATGATTCATTACAACACAAACTCAATGACTGTAGCACTTTTTATCATGGTAGGGTTTTTTTTTTTTGTCTTTACTTTGATCTGTCCTCAAAGTTATAAACCTTTTACTAGGAAATCCATTGTCAGACTGTGAATGGAACGTGTGTCTCCTTACACCTTTAAAGGACATGGGACATGAAACATAAATGCACGCTATATCAGTTTCTTTCCATTAAAAATATGAAATAATTGCATCAACAAATACAAAAATATCTATTAAATTCAGCAAAATCGTTATATTCGTGATGATTATATGGCATTTCTGCTCGAGCTCCGATATGCATATTTTACAACCGGAAGAGCCACTGTCACGTGATCATACGTCACAAAAACTTTCGGGTATAGCACAAGCGGGTAGATGAATATGGAGACGTGTGAATCGTGATGATGACGAATGCGACAAAATAGTTTTTGTGTCTTGGATGACAAGAAAATTGTTTCGTTTTTAGAGTGTTTAACGTACATTGAACATCATGGTGTATTGCGACCTCCCAGTCAGTCAGACGTGCTGTTACTCCTGTTAGCAATGTAGCTAGGCTCAGTATGGCCAACGGTATTTTTTGGGGCTGTAGTTAGATGCGACCAAACTCTTCCATGTTTTTCCTGTTTACATAGGTTTATATGACCAGTGACATGAAACCGAGTTCAGTTACACAAATTGAAACGTGGCGATTTTCTATGCTATGGAAAGTCCGCACTATAATGACAGGCGTACTAACACCTTCTGCGCGCTTCGACAGCGCATTGATACCTTCACTCGGAGTTGTACCATTATTTTTTAGACAGGGCGGACGGACCAGGGCATTCGCCCGCCTGGCCGTGCCCGACGAGGAGCGCTCTCGGCCGGCTTGGGAGGCAGACGGCAGCCCCTCCTGGAAGTGTGGTTTTATCATGGGCCTCATGCGGTAAGGATTAGTATTATAATTTTGGGTGTATCAATTATTGATTATCATAATTCTGACTCGTTTCGCCATTTTGAATGTTTTCATCTCGGACTCTGGAAGCATTGTATCTCAATCAATCTCGAAAAATATCAGCAAAAAAAAAAACTAGCTTGCAACGGACTTTAGCTAGATCTATGATGAACTTTCAATGTATGATACAAAAATAATACTTCTTTCAACAGATCATTAGCCTTTGAGCAGAATTGTTTTTAACTTACCAGGAAGTGTTATCGAGCCGACCGCTTTCAGTTTCATGGGTCTTGAATGAACTCTCACTCTCAGAATCATCTGACCCGTCAGAGTAAAGACAAGATCCATGTTCATGTGAATTTCCAGCTATCGGTTCGAATTGATAGGGTCTAACTTCACATCTCTGTGAAACATCGGGAATGTCACTGTCGATGGTGTCCATTTCGGTAACCTGTTTACATTAGATACCCAAGCGCTGGCTCCTTGAAAAGTTTTTGTGACGTCACGGGTCACGTGACCACTTAGCTAATTAACGAATCATTGTTTTACACTGATGTATAAAAAAGTTGAATAATGTGATGATTTTCACATTTTTGACGCCCTGCAGTGATTTAGATGGCATTTCTTATGTCCTTTATACATAATTATACCCAGAAAAAAAATCCATGTCCCATGTCCTTTAACAAATGCACTTCCTTCAAATCAGTGGGCTTTGAATAAAGGTTCTGAGGTGTGCTGAGTTGAGATACCATGCAGAAATCCCCACTGTTATTGCATGAGTGATTAGATATTGCAGCAGAAGTGCAAAACTTTTGACTGTTAAACTTTTTATGACTCATCTTTAATAAATGGAGCTTTCACTTGTGTATTAACCAGTCTTTCTGATATGTACCTTTTGAATGACAGAATGTGATGTCTTTAGCCACTACTATTAGTAGCATAGTTCAGTCTCTTTTCAAAGTAAACATATCTTTATTCATATGTTATTGTGGTATCCATGTTCTGAATCCTAGAAACTGTAAAAACTCTTATATTTTCTCAGGCTTGAAAAGTACGGTCAACCTGATGTAGCCTAAATTCAGCTAGCTAAACCTTATACCTTGCTTTTACTAACTTTAGCTTTTAGTTAGTAGTGTCCAACATATCGATAGGTAAGTGCTATTGCTTTTTCTTGGTTTTGTAAGATATGCTTATATGGTTTCTTGCTAGATTTTTAATATAATCAGTTAAAAGTCAGCTAGCTAGCAGCAGAGAAAACCAAACAGAAACTATTTATTTCTACCTTTGATCATTTTCAGGAATTTCGCCAGTTTTTAAACTAGGAAATCTTACTCTAGAGGCTATATTCATCTAACATTATATTCATGTTGTTTGGCCAGATGCTAGACTGCTCTTTTTACAAGCGTCACCTGATTAATTGCAATAATTAGATACGTCCACTAGGAGGCAGTGGTCTGTTATAATAGTGACGTGGGCTGAAGTGTCTGGTCACCTTTTCTCAGCCAAAATACAGAATATAAACTAGAGCAATTCTAATCTTTGTCTTCCACTGTCACACTGTGTGTACACTGTTTATATAAGTATAATAGATAGATAGATAGATAGATAGATAGATAGATAGATAGATAGATAGATAGATAGATAGATAGATAGATAGATAGATAGATAGATAGATAGATAGATAGAAGTGTTTTACTGGTAAATACTCCACTCATGTTTTTCATACGAACTCCATCGGGAACACTGAGTAACATATTGGCCTAATGGTTAGAGAAGCAGCTTTAGGACCAAAAGGTCGCTGGTTTGATTCTCTGGACCAGCAGGAATGGTTGAAGTGCCCTTGAGCAAGGCACCTAACCCCCAACTGCTCCCCAGGCTGCTCTAGGTATGTTGTATGTCACTCTGCTAAATGCCATTAATGTAATATTTATGAATTGTTTTGATAAATTTGGGTACTTTTTGTTTGTGAATGTGTCTGTATAATAAAAAGAAAAACACACATTGGTTTGAAGATATGAAGTTTATCTTCTCGTGTTGAAAAACTCGTATTATTCATCCAAAATACATCGCAGACCTGAGTGACATATTTAAATAATATTAGCTGGCTGGCGCTTTTTTTTTTGTGGTATCAGTTCAGTATCATGCTAGCTGAATGGAATGTATCTGATATACCATGAAAGCCATTTATTATTATTATTATTATTATTATTATTATTATTATTATACTACATTCTTTTGGGGTGTTGAACGCATCTTTCAAAATTCTCTCAATCTTCTGTATTTAATGAAGCAAACCTGGCAGCCATGTTTGTTTTACAAATTTTCACAGTCGCTCACTAGCATGGAAGTTTTACATCTCCAAAATGTGATGTCATGTTGTCTTGACAACCATGCAATATCGTAAACCATATTCAGCACTCATTCTCCATTGGGTAGCGTGATGTATACATGTAGGATAAGTGATATGCTAACAATATTGCATGCTATCAAACCAAATGAATGAAACACGCTAGAAGGGAATAGTACACGTTTTTATTCCATTGAAAAAGTGTCCTGTATGTATAATAATTTCCAATATTTCACTCCAGTGATGTCACTTCCAGTGTTTTCCTGCTGTCTTGACATGCATTGTCAACATGGAGAACTGCTTCAACATTAAAATTATTTTCATTAACTTGCGTATGGGTTTTCTTTTAAAGGAGAACTGAAGGCAATTTTTTTAATCAAAGTTCTATTTATCTCATTTTATTAAATATAGGAATGCATTTTTGATAGCTGTTTTGTCACTGCGATAGCAAGTTATGAGTGTTTGAAATATGCTGTGTATCAGTCCATATGTCAAAGCAATGGCTGTAAACAAGATTCGCTGAGACCTGTGCGAGACATCATAGGACGGAAGTAAAACGTACAGCGGAAATCAAAGCGACCAACATCTGCCAACGTTGTCAAAAGACGCGCGCGCCCTCTTTCGAATGCTGATCTAATCAAGCCGGAAGTTTTGTTTGTTTTGATAGCAATCAGGAAAGTTTGAAAAAAGTAGGCAGCTATCATCATTTAAACTCATTTTTGTGCAATATTTTGTTTGGAAAACAGTTTTCAAAATGGCGGCACTGACACTTCACGTTTCAAAGTCTCGCACAAGTTTCACACAAGTCTCGTGAAGATCACGCGGATAAGTGACGCCTGCCATGAACCAAACGAACTAAATTAAACATGGCTAAAAACCGAATAGGCCAATAAGTATAATATTTAATTACAATTAGTTGCCAATATGAATCAGGAATTAAGGTTACTAAAGCCGAAAACGTAACTGAGTAACATGTTAATTAAGAAATAAAGCAAGTTTAAAAATGACTTCAGTTTTCCTTTAATAGTGGATGTGTCCATATAATAAGAATATTACATGGTGGCATGAAAGTATGAAGTTTATCTTCTCACCATTTCAAAGACAAACTTCATATCTTCATGTCACCGTGTCATATATTAGTGTGTGTGTGTGTAATACAGTATATGTACGTTGTGTAACTGGAAAGTCAGTGAAAATGTGTGATGCTACTCCTCAATGAATGAAGCAATTTGGAGCAAGAATATTGTAGGGAAATCATTTATTTATTCATTCTCTAATGCATAGGTTTAATGTAATGTATGCTAATGTGCATCAAGCATTATTCTACCCCAGTGTCCCAGGGTAGTAAAGCCCTGCTCATGATGGCAGGAGTTTAATAAGCATCAAGGTAGAGAAAAAGCAGGATGCAGCGGGATTCTGGCTGATTTATGCTTTTAACCCAAGCTGCAGCACATCATCAAATCAGGCATGATTTTCAGAAATGACAAAGGAAGCCGAATAGACACTCGGGTTGGTCAAAAACAAGGTAACAAGGACCTGCATGCTTTTACACAGCTTATGGACATGTAGTCTCACACTGATTTCTCTCAACCCACATTTTTACAAACTTTCTCCTATTCATTCACACTTACACATGTATGGTGGGGCCTCGTGGGGTACGACTGCAGGCCTCAGTGCAGTGGCTAGCAGCCTGTAACACCTGCAACAGATTAGTGCTTCTAATGGTGGGCAATAAATCCCCTCCCCCTCTCACCAAATCACCACCAGTATAACATAGAAAGAACTCTATCTATCTATCTATCTATCTATCTATCTATCTATCTATCTATCTATCTATCTATCTGTTTGTCTGTCGAAATATCTTTTTACTATTTAAGCAAATTCACATAATTGAATTAGCTTTACTGTCATGACCATTACAGCAGTTACAGTATTGGTGAAGCACTGAAATATTTTATACATATAGAGTTTCTCTCCCTGTTTATGTATCTGCCTCTCTCTGTGAATCTGTATCTGCTTTTTTTCCCCTGTTCATCTCAGACCACGCCCCTGTGGGATTGTGATTCTGATCCCAGCTCCTACAAGTCTGAGCTTTTCACTTATTATTATTTACTACACAACTGCACTTCTTCTGTATTTCAGTTATTCTATATCTGGTCATCAGGTTAGCCCGGTCAGTGCAGGTCTTCCACTTCTAAAGAAGCAGCTGGTAAAACACTTCTGAGGTTGATCCCCATGAATCTCCTGTGAGACAGAGAGGAAGAGAGGAGCTGCTGGCGAGGCAATGCTACGGCTCATACATCACTGTCTCTACTGTAAATGCATGTCACCGTGGGCCCCATTCATGCTTCTTTTCCCATGTGACCCTGAACACTGTAATATAACTGCACTGACGTCAACGTGTGATCTTTACTCTGATTTTCTTGAAGTGTAAGATTCAGCTCCAGGGATTCAGAAAAGGGAACAATGTGAACTTAACATTAGTGTGCAAATTAGAGTAAGCGTGCAAGTGTGGAATATTGTTGTAGTTCTTATATGATGTAGACGGACCGACAGACAGATTTGATGGGATTTTTAAAAATATTTATTTGGAAATCTCAGCTCTAAACTGAAATATCACATGTTTGGCAGTGTAAATACTCCTGCACGTCACTGTGGTTTGAGTGCGTACTGTGCTATACTTTTTAATCATCATTCAGGTCAGTTACAGACATGAAAGTGTTGCATAGCTATATAACATCAGGAAGTGTTTTATTCCTCTTATATCACAGCTATTTGATAAAAAAATACCCATTTATATGTTTAAAATGACAATTTAATGATTTTTTTTTGAAATCCATTTATAGTTACAGTGGTGCTTGAAAGTTTCTGAACCCTTTAGAATTTTCTATATTTCTGTATAAATATGACCTAAAACAACAACAGATTTTCACATAAGTCCTAAAAGTAGATAAAGAGAACCCAGTTAAACAAATGAGACAAAAATATTATACTTGGCCATTTATTTATTGAGGAAAATGATCCAATATTACATATCTGGGAGTGGCAAAAGTATGCATACTTGCTAACTTTTCAAAATTCTCATGGGGGGAGAAAAGTGCATGAAGGACATTTTCAATTGGACGAGGGTCTGATGCGCGGTTGAAATGATAAAAACAGTGGATCCCAATTAATTACAAACCATCTGAAATTTATACAATTAAAGAGTTTTTTAATTGTTGATATTGTTCTATCAATTACTATAGGTTATGGGATTCATGTATCGGGCATGAGAGAGCTAAGAGTGAAAAATCTGAAATAATACTCGTCTTGAATTTTAATATCATAACAATGAAAGGGAAGTCTTAAATCAGATTTTTAGCTGAAAAATCTCATGCCTGAATATTGTATACATACAGAGACCCACAGAAAATAACACAAGTGATGCTTTAGAATAATGTTTATAACTTCTTAAAATAGTCACAGTGAATGAAAGTATTACTGGATTGCATCAAATGTGTTTTCCTTCTGTAAGCTCATGTAAAAATACAGAGAACTATATCATATATAAATTAAATAAAATTTTAATAAGATTTAACCAAAATAATAACTCAATTAAATAAATAATGCACTATCTTAGTACTACTAAAATGCATCTCTCTCTCACTAAACACTTTCCAACAGAATTTTTAAAAAGCACTAGAAATGCTATCAAAATCCTATCGGAATGCATCAAAGGAATTTGCTCATTTGCAAACTTTGAAAGTTTTCAAACAAAATTTAAAAATGGCACTATAAACACTACCATACTATCAAAATATACTCCACAAAGAAATTCACTCGAATGCAAAATTTTAGTACTACCAAAATACACTCACTAATAATCTTTCACTTAAAACCTCAAAACTCTATCAAAATCAATCACTTTCCAGATAATTCACTTGTAATCTTTCACTTAAAACTTTCAAACATAAATTCAAAATAGCACTAATACACCACCACACTATTCAAATACACTCATCAAACAAACTCTCTGTCATGCAAAATTTCACTCAACACTTTAGAAGTTGTACAGTTTGTTTCTGAAATGGTATGGAAGACTAGTTTCATTTCACACTCAAATGTCCATTATATTCTGGTTTAAGGTATCTTTACCTTAAAATGTGTAACTGGCTGGTTGAACATTTGCTTATCCATTGAAATTCATTCTCCCATGCAACCTGGTATTTGCATTCATATTTTTGCTGTTTGGTATTTGGTTTAGTGGCCATGATGAATGACTGCTTGTAAAAAAAATGTCAGACAGCCTGGGTGAATCCTACATTACGGAAGTGACTATCGTTCTGGTTGTTGATTGGTTAAAAATCAGTTGACGTCAACAGTGTTTCTCATATGATTCTGATTGGACATAATCGGGAGTATTTTTAACTTGGTGGTAGGGATTTCCCAAAACTGGGAGATTATCCAGTTTTTAACAAATACGATCGGGAGATGGAGGCTAAAATCGGGAGCCTCCCGCCGAAATTGGGAGGGTTGGCAAGTATGAGTATGTGAACCTCTAGGTCAGGACTTTGACTTGGCCATTCCAAAACATTAACTTTATTCTTCTTTAACCATTCTTTCGTAGAATAACTTGTGTGCTTAGGGTCATTGTCTTGCTGCATGACCCACCTTCTCTTGAGATTCAGTTCATGGACAGATGTCCTGACATTTTCCTTTAGAATTCACTGGTATAATTCAGAATTCATTGTTCCATCAGTGATGGCAAGCCATCCTGGCCCAGATGCAGCAAAACAGGCCCAAACCATGATACTACCACCACCATGTTTCACAGATGGGATAAGGTTCTTATGCTGGAATGCAGTGTTTTCCTTTCTCCAAACATAACGCTTCTCATTTAAACCAAAAAGTTCTATTTTGGTCTCATCCGTCCACAAAACATTTTTTGAATAGCCTTCTGGCTTATCCACGTATTCTTTAGCAAACCTTAGATGAGCAGCAGTGTTCTTTTTGGAGAGCAGTGGCTTTCTCCTTGCAACCCTGCCATGCACACCATTGTTGTTCAGTGTTCTCCTGATGGTGGACTCATGAACATTAACATTAGCCAAAGTGAGAGAGGCCTTCAGTTGCTTAGAAGTTACCCTGGGGTCCTTTGTGACCTCGCTGACTATTACATGTCTTGCTCTTGGAGTGATCTTTGTTGGTCGACCACTCCTGGGGAGGGTAACAATGGTCTTGAATTTCCTCCATTTGTACACAATCTGTCTGACTGTGGATTGGTGGAGTCCAGAGTCTTTACAGATGGTTTTGTAACCTTTTCCAGCCTGATGAGCATCAACAATGCTTTTTCTGAGGTCCTCAGAAATCTCCTTTTTTTTGTGCCATGATGCACTTCCACAAACGTGTTGTGAAAATCAGACTTTGATAGATCCCTGTTCTTTAAATAAAACAGGGTGCCCACTGACACCTGATTGTCATCCCATTGATTGAAAACACCTGACTCTAATTTCACCTTCAAATTAACTGCTGGGTTGCACGGTGGCGTAGTGGTTAGCGCTGTTGTCTCAGCAAGAAGGTCCGGGTTCGAGCCCCATGGCCGGCGAGGGCCTTTCTGTGCGGAGTTTGCATGTTCTCCCTGTGTCCACGTGGGTTTCCTCCGGGTGCTCCGGTTTCCCCCACAGTCCAAAGACATGCAGGTTAGATTAACTGGTGACTCTAAATTGACCGTAGGTGTGAATGTGAATGGTTGTCTGTGTCTATGTGTCAGCCCTGTGATGACCTGGCGACTTATCCAGGGTGTACCCCGCCTTTCGCCCGTAGTCAGCTGGGATAGGCTCCAGCTTGCCTGCGACCCTGTAGAACAGGATAAAGCGGCTAGAGATAATGAGATGAGAAATTAACTGCTAATCCTAGAGGTTCACATACTTTTGCCACTCCCAGATATATAATATTGGATCATTTTCCTCAATAAATAAATGACCAAGTATAATATTTTTTGTCTCATTTGTTTAACTGGGTTCTCTTTATCTACGTTTAGGACTTGTGTGAAAATCTGATGATGTTTTAGGTCATATACAGAAATATAGAAAATTCTAAAGGGTTCACAAACTTTCAAGCACCACTGTACATTTAATGTTCTAGAATGTCCTCAAAACAGGTTAGTCTTAGTTATCACTCATGATATAGCAGCTGTAAACAGTCATTCTCTCACCAGCCTCTTTTAATTTCTCTTTCTTAAAGTTAAATACAAAAAAATGCAACTTGTCAGGGAAATTGAAAAGTGCAAAGGCCTCTGTCCTGGCGGAAAACTTAGTTACAGCTTTACCTCTGACTGTTACAGTGCTGACACTGGGCTCCTTCTGAAATGCTAAATAAAAGTTTCATCATACAGAATATCACCATATCAACAACTACACATTATTTTTAATCCATTTGGGCAGAGAATCCTCCATACAAGTCCTTAATGACTTTGTTATAGAAACAATAACAATCTTCTGACTGATCAGATTCAAGACTTAAACGTTACTGGGAGATGAACTGTGTATAACAACAGATCTGCTACAGTCAGTGACCATAAACCTACAATGTGCACCTGTATGGTCAGTTCACCTGTGCGAATGGTCAAAGGACACTGCAAATGACGATATCTTAGCGAGTGAAGATATGTTGAATAAAAGAAAAGTTGTCTAATATTTCTCACAAGATTATTATATAACAAATACAAGCCTATTCAGCTTATTGTTAGATATTCCTACTCATTTCTTTAGCTTGAAATTGTCATTCTACTGGGGGCTAATTTTGCTACATTCGAGAACTAAATGCTTCACATAAGCAAAATTATATGCCAATAGAAGAAGGCAATTAGGGAAGCTTAAAATGAAAAAAAAAATCTAAAGCTAGATGTGTGTGTATATGCTCATTAGAGAAATTAGGCCATTCATACATTCATATTGTTCATGCTTGAGAAAATCTTATTTTCTCAATGTATTATTATTATTATTATTATATTTTTAAAATTATTTTGAATAGAAGCCCACAATATGAGCTGTATCCAAGCAGGAACATGGTTCACATCAGTACTGAGAGAGAAATATATATATATATATATATATATATATATAGAGAGAGAGAGAGAGAGAGAGAGAGAGCAAGGAAATGTAGGTGAGTGAGGTAGGAGGCTTGTCTCCTCCCCTCTTCTCCACTCTCTCCCTCCATCCCCCCCATGATGCTATTCAGAAAGTGCACAATGGTTGACACCTGTGTCCTGTCAGAGCGAACACTGTTATTGTTTATGCATTCAATGGAGGGGAGGAAGAAGGCCAGAGGTGCTGTGAAGCAGGCCAAAGCCATGCTCCCCTCTCCCTCTCTCTTTCTTTTTTCTATTTTCCTCTTTTCTTTCTCCTTCTCCCTCCCACTTTCTATTTAAGTTTCATCGCCTGTGTCCATATTCAAGCCAAGGGTGAACCTTGTATGAAGTCATCCATCAGCTTTTTTTTGTCTTCTCATTGGTTTGAACATATTTTTTGCAACACCAAAGCAGTTCAGGCCTGTGGAGGCCACAAATAATGTTGAAATGAAGGATGGTATAGTGTCTCTGAATACAACCTAATTTTGTGCATCGTAATGATTAAAATCCATCTTAATTTGTGGCATCACAAAGGGCTTTATGTGCAAAAATCATACAGAAGAATAAAATTAAACAAATGATCATAGTGAATAAATGGTTCTTAATTGCCATGAAAATGTGGTCATAAAACATATGAAGAAAAAAGAAATTAAACATGGTTGAATACATTTAGACCATGGCATAATTAGTTTTACTATTTGATGTCTGATGGATGAATATTTTTAAAAAATTAAATTAAAATCACTAATGTTTAATTTTATTTAAATGTCAAGGTTGACTGCATTGACTAAATAGCAACATATCATACATGTCTAAGATTATTATTTTTCTATCTGGATTATTTTATGTCTCCTATAATAACATCGAGTGCTCTTTTGAGATTCATTCCATCTCTTTGCCTCTCGCTGTTCTAAGCAGGATCAGAGTGCATGGGTGACAGGGTGGGGGATGGATGAATTCTTCCTTCTCTCTCTTTTTTTCCTCCTCTCTCCTACATAGAACAGTGAAAGACCAATTAACAAAGGATAAGTAGTGAACCGTAAATAGCCTCAACAAGGCCCAACAAGAACAAGAGCTCTCTCTCTCTCCACACACTCTCTCTCTTTCTCTCTCTCTCTCTTTCTCCTCCCCACCTTGCACAAAGAGAAGGCTCTGAGCTTACAAAGTGCCAATTAACACTGAATGTTTGCCCCTCGCACCTCCCTCCTAGAGCCGCTGACAGCAATAGTGTTTGGGTTAATACCAAAAGCCCGCAAAGAATTATAAATCTCCTTCAGCCCATGTCTCCCTCCCTCCCTTCCTCATTCGTTCCCTCTCCTCCACAATCCTTTTATTTTGTTTCCAATGGGGTGGTTTTACAGTTCAGTGCACGTTCAAAGAGTGATATAAAATGACTTTACAAAGAATTTTCATTTGGAGAGAAGCAGAGGCTTGCACCAGCTAAGGTGGAGCAATGGCATGAAGGAAGAGAGATAAAACTTGGTGCAGATGGAAAAGTGATGCTTCTCTTCATTCAACACCACCTCTTTTGTGTGTTGTTTTTTGACTTTGCTTTTATGTACGTGCTTGGTTGCACAATTTTGCTACCCTTCTAATGAAATAACATGCCATTTTCCAGCTTAAAGCAAGACATTACAGGTAGAAATGGTCACATCAATCATTTTGCAGATTTTCTTTTTTGATAAATTGCATCTATAACATTTAGCCTTTATATAACGTAGTAACAAAAAAATAAACAGAACAATGTTAATTTAACTGTTTTTGTCAAGACATAAACACCAACGTCAGTGTTCGAAATACCCGTCTGCAGTCTGCATTTTGCAGAATGATTTTCAAGATTGCAGAAGAAAAATTAAAGAACCTGCAATTTTGCAGAATGAAAAAATCAGGCTCGGGATACAATGGTTCTCAATTTAGCAAACTAGCGGCGCTGTAAATAAACTGAAACCTGCACCGCGCGAACCTGACGGTGTTTTCCAGGTCAAAGTTGAGCAATATTTACGTAATACCGACGAAAGGCGACGACAACCAAATAAGGGCAGTTGCCATTTTCCGATGTAAGATTTCGTCACTTTTAATACCCGCCGGGAGGACCCGACAACTACCTCGGCAGTGTTTGGCAGTTTCCGCCATGCATCTCCCAGAATTCAATGCGACACAACAAACATGCCTCCCAAGAAGAGGATTGTTTCTTCGGGGCAAGAGTCTGACAAAAACGCCAAGAAAACAAGGACGATTTTGTCGTATCTCGGCAAAACTGGCAGCCAGCGTGACTCCAACAACAACAGCGACAGATCATGCGTCCGCGAGGGTGACAAAAATGAAGACGGTCGCTGTTATAGTTGGATACATATATACTGGTAAATTGTATAGGTTTGCATATATTGTATTGTTGAATCATGAAAAATTATACTGATATTATATCCCTTTTGAAGACAGCAACAGTATTTTACCTTTAATTCATAGATACTTTTGAATATTTTGTTTTCTCATACCAAGCTACACTAATACATGTTTTGTGTACATGTTCTATTTTTTTTTTTTTTACTAGTGCTGTCTTGCCTGTGGTGCAGACTAGCACAAAGTAAAACAGTTGCCCTGTAAGACAAAGCTCATAGGTTCAGTTCTGTAGCTCTCAGTTCTGCCATGAGTAGTTTGTACCCAGTTCTCTGTTAGTTTAGAGCAGTGAAGCCCCTGCAGTCGTTCTCAGTTCAGTTCATGACCTTACACTTTAGAAGCCAGGCAAACACAATGAACCCAAATGTCTTTCCATTTGCCAGTTGGGTTTTATTCCTTAATGGCATCAATTCTTTGCATCATCGTAAGATGTAACAGAGTGTAGAATTGAAACCTTGCTTTCAATTTAAAACTACAGGTTGCAGATGTAAACACTGTGAATGAAGTACATTTTGGGTAACAATCTATTGTTCAAGCTAGAAACTTAATCTTGACAAAATGTAACATGACGTGTAACATGAAAATGAATGTTTTGTTTCTTGAAGAACAGTTGTGTTCTATTTTTTTATTGTGTTGATGCCTTTATTAGTATGTTGTGTGGAAGGATAATGTGTGGGTGTGATAACTAGTACATTTATGAATTAGTTGGTATACTTCAAGTTGTAGTAGCCCGTAGTGTCAGGGCGAGGGGGATGAAAGACCCGTGGAGGTATCATGGAATGATAACTTTGCTGCAGAGAAGGATCTGTGAAGACTGAAATTAAAAATAGAGTGAGAGAATAAAGAATTACAGTAATGCTATGAGTTGTAAAGCTAGATATGATGTAAATATAGGCATTATTATGTTGAGAAGGGTGTAGTATGGAGGCTTGTGTATTTGCAGAAAATATTTCCAAATTGCAGAACAAAATTTTGACACTGCAATATTGCAGAACACTGGAAAAAAGTATTTCGACCACTGAACATTATTTTAAACGTAGCCATTTTCATAAAAGCTTTAAACTCCACCCACCAGTCACCTCATGTTGTTTCCTCTCATATATAAGCCAGGGCAGCACGGTGGTGTAGTGGTTCGCACTGTCGCCTCACAGCAACAAGGTTCTGGGTTTGAGCCCAGCGGCTGACGAGGGCCTTTCTGTGCGGAGTTTGCATGTTCTCCCCGTGTTTGTGTGGGTTTCCTCCGGGTGCTCTGGTTTCACCCACAGTCCAAAGACATGCAGGTTAGGCTAATTGGTGGCTCTAAATTGACCATAGGTGTGAATGTGAGTGTGAATGGTTGTTTGTGTCTCTGTGTCAGCCCTGCGATGACCTGGCGACTTGTCCAGGGTGTACACCGCCTTTCGCCCGTAGTCAGCTGGGATAGGCTCCAGCTTACCTGCGACCCTGTAGAACAGGATAAAGTGGCTAGAGATAATGAGATGAGATAATCTATCTAGATTTTGGTTTTATTAAGTATGTACATTTATGCATATTTTATGCATATTTAATTAGAGCTTCATTTGCTCAAATACAGTGGTGCTTGAAAGTTTGTGAACCCTTTAGAATTTTCTATATTTCTGCATAAATAGGACCTAAAACAACATCAGATTTTCACACAAGTCATAAAAGTAGATAAAGAGAACCCAGTTAAACAATTGAGACAAAAATATTATACTTGGTCATTTATTTATTGAGAAAAATGAGCCAATATTACATATCTGGGAGTGGCAAAAGTATGTGAACCTTTGCTTTCAGTACCTGGTGTGACCCCCTTCTGCAGCAATAACTGCAACTAAACGTTTCCGGTAACTGTTGATCAGTCCTGCACACCGGCTTGGAGGAATTTTAGCCCATTGCTCCGTACAGAACAGCTTCAGCTTCCTCAATAAATAAATGACCAAATATAATATTTTTGTCTCATTTGTTTAACTGGGTTCTCTTTATCTACTTTTGGAGCTTGTGTGAAAATCTGATGATGTTTTAGGTCATATTTATGCAGAAATATAGAAAATTCTAAAGGGTTCGCAAACTTTCAAGCACCACTGTAAGTTACTATAAAATACTTGTAACAATATCAGCAATCAACTTGCAAAGATTCATGTTGATATCTACTGTTTTAAAAAATGACTCTATTCACCTGTAGTGTCTTGCTTTAAATTGTACCTGTTCTACAAATGCAGACGAGTCAATCTCCCTCCCCCTTTTCTTGATCTATCCATGACTCCAGTACAAACATGCAAACCTTGAAACCTATGAACCCAAACCCTAAAGTGTGTTGTACTCTGAAGAGGCTCTGCTGAGTGTGAGACTCTGGTCTGAGTCGTTCATCAAAGGGCCGGCAGTGACACGCTTATTTTTGCTCCCCAGTGAGCACCTATAAATCAGTCTGCTGAATAAAAGAAAGAAGGCGATGGATGGTGAAAGGGGTTAACGCTCGAAGCCACATGCACCTCCTCATCCCACACACTTGCTTCAATTTGAAGGATCTTTGCAACCCAAGAGCTGCTCCAGGATCACTCATAATCATAAACATTACAAACCAACATGTCTGAGATCCAGTGGTGCAGCATTCACACTGCCCTTATTGGTAAAGCGACAGAGACAACAGCCTGATTCCGTTTAAAGATGGATCTGGAAAAATTCCAAAGCATTCCATTCAATTTACACTGACTAAAGTCACACATCTGGATCTGAGATGAGTTTTCAGAAGATAAAAAAAGAGATGCATAGCAGTTTATTGAATGCCAGATGTTGTGGTTTGCTTCTGTAGACTGGAACTTCCTCTCTTTGTTTTTGGGGATGAAGCAGCAAAACCAGATGAAAAACACTTTTCTGTCTGGAGTCTGATGTGTCTTTGGTAGTTTTAGCCCCGTGAGAGAGAAAGAGCGAGGATGATCAGAGTCATACTGCCTGTAATTCATGAAGTTTGTATAGTACAGAAGTTCAGGGGTGAACCATGAGTCAGCTGGAGGACAGTTCATGCTGGAGAGGGTCGTCTTACTTCTTCATCTTTGTAATCTTTCATCATTCACTTTACCGTTTCATTTTAAAATATTTATAACATGTTAATAAAGCACACATAATAAAATAATAAAAGTAGCAGTGTTTAGAGTATTTATTTATTTATTTATTTATTTATTTAACTAATTAAGCAAGCATAAAACTGGGCTTAACTAGTGCCCATGCCAATGGTATGAGGACATTAAGGCTAATGATTAACATTTTAGAAAGAAGAAGAAGAAACCTTTATTCGTCACATGCACACTTCAAGCACAGTGAAATTCATCCTCTGCATTTAACCCATCTGAAGCAGTGAACACACGCACACACTCAGAGCAGTGAGCAGCCACACCAGAGCGCCCGGGGAGCAGTCGGGGTCAGGTCCCTTGCTCAAGGGCATCTCAGCCCAAGGCCGCCCCACGTCAACCTAACTGCATGTCTTTGGATTGTGGGGGAAACCAGAGCACCCGGAGGAAACCCACGCAGACATGGGGAGAACATGCAAACTCCACACAGAAAGGCCCTCACTGGCCGCTGGGTTCGAACCCGGAACCTTCTTGCTGTGAGGCGACCATGCTAACCACTACACCACCATGCCGCCCTTTTAGAATTCACTTTAAATATACGAGTTGGCTAACTTCAATGTGCATTAAAATTTTTTTCATCTGTCAATATCGCAATATCACTGATAGAAAATTTTTTTAAAAATTAGACAACTTACTTTTCTTCTTCCCATTATGTCCAGGAAATCCAGGTGATGTAACATCCTGTTGAACATATGACATTTGTTCAGGTAACAGGGTTGAGTGAATATCGGGGAACACTAAGTATATGTTTTTTTCATAACCAGTGATGGATAACTGATGGGAAAGGATGTTTCAAGCATGAAATGCTAAATAGATTCACACATTAATGAAAAAAAATATTATTAGCAAGTGAGGCCACCAAAGAATGTTCTTCCTGAGATTGTCACACAAGATGAACATCTCCTTGAAAGTCTGCACCCAGTTCTACAGAGCCACTATTGAGATGGTCCTCAGCTCCTCCATCACTGTGTGGTACCCCGCATACTCTGCCCATACCAAACACAGACTGCAGTACATCAAGTGAATATCCAGTCAGCTCATGGGCCAGGAACAGGTGCCTAGCAGTATTCTGCACTATGCCAGAACCAGGAAGTGGGCTAGCAGGATAGTGGTGGACCCATTACACCCAGCTCACTGCCTCATCAGAAAACACCCATTTGGCCACAGGTTCTGCTCCATCAAGACCAGGACCACCAGATACCTGAATAGTCTTTAAATTATCTGTTGGTTTAATTATGTGTAATTGTTGGAAGCAGGGGAGCGGCACAGTGGTGTAGTGGTTAGCACTGTCGCCTCGCAGCAAGAAGGTCCTGGGTTTGAGCCCAGCAGCCGACGAGGGCCTTTCTGTGCGGAGTTTGCATGTTCTCCCTGTGTCTATGTGGGTTTCCTCCAGGTGCTCCGGTTTCCCCCACAGTCCAAAGACATGCAGGTTAGGCTAATTGGTGGCTCCAAGTTGACCGTAGGTATAAATGTGAGTGTGAATGGTTATCTGTGTCTCTGCGTCAGCCCTGCGATGACCTGGCGACTTGTCCAGGGTGTACCCCGCCTCTCACCCATAGTCAGCTGGGATAGGCTCCAGCTTGCCTGCGACCCTGTTGAACAGGATAAGCAGCTACAGATAATGGATGGATGGATGTTGGAAGGAGTCTCCAGTGTCAGTATTTTGTAACCACCAGAGGTAAGGTTATTACTTTCTGTCTACAGGACAGGGGTTTCTCTGTAATGTGACAATCTGGATTTATTTTTTTTTTAACCCCCATTCCCCCTCACACTGAAAACCGTATATTTTCCACTATTATGGTGTAATGGAGTCGTGTGGGGATGGGAACAAAACAGCAAAGCTGAAACATTACTCTATCCACTGGCAACCAAGTAACATTTACAAGTAACATCATACTGGTGACTGAGTAACATCATACTGCCTTGATGTAAAGCAACTGGCAGCAGACTCTAAACAACAAGCAAAGAAACCACAGGCAGATACAGTATAAGCAAAAATGTTATAAATAGTCTTTGCTTGAACAAAACAAATGTTCAGGAACAGGAAGAGAATTCTCTCAACAGAGATGTGATGCAGCTCGACAGGTGCCATGTTGCTAACTAGCTAATGTCTCAGCTTGGGCTTTTTACAACAATGGACTTGCCGCCTCATTAATTATGCATCATATATGATCTATGTTTTACACATCTCATGGAGGTTTGTACTCCATGTCATTCTGTTAAATACGGTCAGGTAGGAATACATGATATCTGTTACTTTTCCGTTATGGAAGACTGGGTGGGAATTTTTCATCTAGCCCGTGTTGGTTTTACCTCATACAATAACAGATTTCATATGTGAAAGGGGCTTTTGTCTAATTAACTTCAAGAGAGAATAAAGAGAGACTGGTGAGGAAAGGACTCTTTATAGCTGCTATAATGTAAGTGAAAAACAGAAACTAACTTTGAACTATCACTATAATTACATATAGATAACAAATATGATGTACCATTATTCTTTAATGGTAAATTGCTGTGGTATAAGAGGAATAACACACTTTGGGATATGCTGTTTGGAAAGTTATCAGCTTCAGGCTAGTAACGGTAACTCCACTCCATTATAGCACCCATCATTGATTATTTTCCTGTAACAACAATGTTTTATAAGTGTCCATCAATGAACAGTTGATAACTTCAATAAAGTAGACTTCATACTAAAACTATAATTAATTTTCTGGTTACACAGTTATACTTTGTGACTATATAGAACACAGTTAAAGAAGCAAGTTATTTATAATCACGTTGTCTGTTATCACCCAGATGAGGATGGGTTCCCTTTTGAGTCTAGTTCCTCATGTCGTCTGAGGGAGTTTTTCCCTCGCCACTGTCACCACAGGCTTGCTCATCAGGGATAAATACTTTGTTAGGGATAAAATCAGCTCATGTTTAAAGTCTTTAATTTTCTGTAAAGCTGCTTTGTGACAATGTCGGTTGTTAAAAGTGCTATACAAATAAACTTGACGTATTCCTTCCATATCACAAAAAAGTATGCACTATTTCTCCGATATGAACAGAGATACTTTACATAAAATTAACACAGTAGGTCACTTACTGTACTTAGACTATCTGAATGTTGTAATGTTACTTGCTGTGTGAATGTAAATGTTACACAACAAAGAAACATCACATTTAGAGTGCATGAGTATGCTGTAGAATTCCCCCCCTGTGAAACTACAACCACCTGATAATCACTACAACATCAAACCAACCCAATACTCTGCACACTGAGCAACAATAAGCACTGCTATATCGTGCGATTGAACACTTACCGTATATACTGTATATATTTATCAGTAAAGATTTGTTTTAAACCAAGCAATTTTTATATTCCTGTTTATGTGATGGTGGTAAAATTGCCCTGTTTAGGTGAAGCAAAGGCTGAGATTGAATGTCACCTCACACAGTTTCAGTGGAAGTTACTGTATCTCAGATTCTCCATCTGGGAGCAACTGCTTTGAAAGACGAGTCTCAAAGCAGATGAAGATGACAGTGAAAAGCAATTGCACAGGATTTGCCAATCCACTATCTTTATTCGCATCATGTTTTCATGGCCCTTGACCTACTATGTTCATGCATTTATACATGTGTTTTCCCAAACTCACACACAATGCTGTTTTCCATATTCCATCTCACCATCTTTCATGAAAGAAAAACTTACTTGTTTTACTCCATAGGTGTATTAATAATGTTTTACTGCTGAAAATATGTAATAATAAGCAGTAACCCCTACCAGAAAATCACATACAAGTCATAGGTAATTATGTGAATGATCACCGGTGCATTTGAATATATTATACCCTGAACTCAAATAAACACATGTAACAACATGTAAACAATATGCGAACACTTGTGAAAAAGAATTATTCATGTGAGAAAATCACATATGAAATATGAAACCACATGCCCTACAAGTGAAAAAAAATCTGGAGGAAAAAAAACACTGCGTGAAAAATAAAAATAAGTGAAAATGATGAATTGTGTGGCATTTACATGTGGAAAAAAAATACATGTGAAAAAGAAAAACACATGAAAAATCGCAAAAAATAATAGCGTAAAAAAAATCACATTTGAAAATAATGAATTATATAAAAATCACATGTGAAAATGAATCGTGAAAAAAATCGTGTAAAAATAAATAATTCAGGTGAGAAAAGTCACATGTAAAAAATAAAACCATAAGCACTGCAGGTGACAAAAAAAGAAAAGTCTGATATGTTAAGTGTCTAAAAACCACAAGTAAATTTCACAAGTGAATCACATGATTTATATGTGAAGTTCCTGTTATTCTTTGATAAAGGATAGAATACAAAATGAGAAAGTTCACTGCTTAGGTCAGTCAGCATACATGTCAACCTATAGGGAATGTCCGTATTTTATACGGATTTGATTCAATAAACATAGTATACGGGCGTATAAATAAAGTTATACGGATTCTTTAAAAAAACTTCAATATTTATTTCGAGCTATAATCAATTCCCACGATGATAAAAGAGCGCATAACATTTACAAATGTACTGTACACCACAGACAGCCAGTAAAGAGTCTTATGAAATCGCGCGTTATCTTGTGGTAGCGAGACTTCGTTCCACTTTTGATCATGCGCACACCGCATTGCGAGAATCCCGCCAACCGTGAAGTCATAGACATATAAACATAGACGCCGCCTTCTGCATAGAATCATACGTCATCCTCGCCGCCATATTGGATGTGGCAAAGTGGAGATTCTTCAACCGTCTCTGGTATAGCGTCTAGACAGAAGCCGAGAATAAAGATGCCTCATTCATGTGCTGCGTTTAACTGTACCAACAGGTTTACCGTCCAAATGAGATCACATGGGATTACCTTTCACAGGTGAGACTGGAAAAATTCTTTTCATTGTATTTGGTCATTATAACGTAATTTTACGAACAGATTTTCTTGACTTTGTGACTAATATGAAGTCTCGTGCATAATAGTTGCTCGGTGAAACCTGTCTCCAAACAACGAAGTATTTCCTTCGTAACTACGCTGATAACACTTTGTGTTTTTGTCAAACATTGGAGCTTTGTATTCATTCTGAAGGTTTATTGTTATTAATATTGAATAAAAAGTAACTGGGATATATTATTGTTAATTATCATTCAAATTTTAGGTAAATTATTTTAATTTGCATCTTATATGGATTTTATAAGGGAAATACGGATTTTGGAGGTTGGTTATACAGGTTTGATTGACCAAAGGTTGACATGTATGAGCCAGGTAGGTCCGAAATCAGGCCTGAGTTTCCCAAAAGCATTGCAGCACAAAGATCATTGTTAAATGGTAGAGCGAGCATCACAATGAACACTCTCTCTCCTAGTTAGGATGCTCTTAGCGTTAAGAGGCTTTTGGGAAACCCACCACAGTTCAGCTCATCACATCAAGTTAGAATAGAATGCCTTTATTGTCAGTGCACAAATGTACAATGAAATTTAGTTCATCATCATAGGAGAGCAAAGCCGCTGCGTACTTGCACGCTACCACTCTTGGGCACTTCAGCCCAAGGCCATCCCGTGTTAACCTAACTGAATGTCTTTGGACTGTGGGGAGAAACTGGAGTACCCAGAGGAAACCCACACAGACACAGGTAGAACATGCAAACTCCACACAGAAAGGCCCTCACCAGCCGCTGGGCTTGAACCTAGGACCTTCTTGTTGTGAGGCAACATCACTAACCACTACACCACCAGGCTGCCTCTAGCCAAATTTGTTTTTATTTTTTTAAGACAAAATAAAGAGATCCAGAAAATTAGTAGCATAAACATACCATACTGTGCAAAAATGCTTTTAGAAATCCTGAAATAAAACATAAAAAAAATCAAACAGTAGTAAATAATAAATTAAACTTGATGTAACCACCCTTCAATTAAAATTTTATCCTTTCACTTACAAACACTGAGATGTCATTTTATAATAAAACTGGTTAGAAAGAAAGCACAACTTTATTCATCACACACTTGTGAAATTTCCTCTCTGCATTTAACCCATCTGAAGCAGTGAACACACACATGAGCAAACACATTTACCCAGAGCAGTGGGCAGCCATGCTAACAGCACCCAGGGAGCAGTTGGGAGTTAGGTGCCTCGCTCAAGGGCACCTCAGCCCAAGGCCGTCCCATATTAACCTAACCGCATGTCTTTGGACTGTGGGGGAAACCCACGCAGACACGGGGAGAACATGCAAACTCCACACAGAAAGGCCCTCGCCAGCCGCTGGGTTTGAACCCAGAACCTTCTTGCCGTGAGCCGACCGTGCTAACCACTACACCACCGTGCCGCCCACTAGTTGGTTGTTTCAAGCATCTTGTAAACTTCACTGTAGTTCTTCTGCAGACTTTGGCTCCCATTTACTCAATGATGTTTTTATCTGTACAATATGCAAAATACGATAGGGGTATCGCACCTGGCTCACCTCTACAGGTACTCGGCCCTGCACCATCTGTGAGCCAGTGGCATCGCTCTCTCTCTTTCTCCTTCCCTCAAGGCACCAGTGGGGCTCTGCGTGGCAGGGCGCCCTCCTCCCTAAGCCAAGACAAAGCTTGACTGCATGCCACAACTAGACAAGAGTTGGCTGGCTTCAGCAGGTTGTCAAATGGGCACCCCCCTTCACTGGTGTTTCATCGATTTAAGCCCATGACACCTCGGAGGGGCTCGACGGCAGAACCAGCATCCTGGCTCTACCCCCGCTTGAACGCCACCCAACTCTATGCCTTCAGTTCTTCAGTAGGCCGGCTCTACCACCGCACCTCCCTTTGGATCCAAATCCAGCGTGACGCTTCTTCTGCCCGCTTGGTGGTGTTGGCCACCAGCTGCTTCCTAGCTGACCCTTCAATTCCCAACAGTCCAAGGGCTCTCCAGAGCGACCGCCCAGCAAAACCCCTGCAGCCCACCTCCACTGGCAAGTTCCAGGCCTTCCATCCATTATGCTGGATCTCGAGGATGAGGGCTTGATATTTTTTAAGCTTACGCTCATATGCCTCCTCTATCCTCTCTTCCCAGGGAACCGTCAGTTCTATGAGCACCACCTGTTTGGTACCTTTAGACCACAGTACAATGTCTGGTCTCAGGCTAGTGTGGGCTATCTCCTCTGGGAATTTGAGCTGCTTTTTCAGGTCAGCCCGCATCTCCCAGTCGCTTGCTGTGGCAAGGACCCCTTTGCTCCTCCCTCCTGCTACAGAGCTTTCTCCCGCTCTGACAAAATGGATGAAGCGAGGCCCCCTGGAAAGCTGTCTTGCCTTTTTCCTCGCCTGCTCAACACCATCAACCAACTGTGCGAGGATCTGGTCATGTCGCCATCGGAACTTCCCGTCTGCAAGGCTTGAGTGACATGAGGAGAGGACATGCTCTAGGTTAGCTGTCCTTCCGCAGAGCTTGCAGCTCGGGCTCTCTACCATTCCCCAGGTGTAGAGGTTCGATGGAGTCGGCAGGACATCATATGTGGAACGCAACAGGAACTTAATCCGGTGGCCTTCCATGCTCCAGATGTCCCGCCAAGATAAAGCTCTCTCCCTCGCTCCCTCCCATTTAGTCCAGCTGCCTTGTTTGCTCATGGCCACGGCCTTGACATGCCGGCTTTCCTCCTCTGCCTTCCGCAGCTCCCTTTGCACCAAGCCTCGACGCTCCTTTGGATCGGCTTTGTTCCAGCTTGTTCTGGTGAAGCAACCCAGCCCAAGCTTTCCCTGGGCTACTGACCCAATGATGTCAGCATGATGCAGTCGATCTTCCACCTCCTTCAGTGCTGTACTGGCTGACCATTTCCGGCCTGTTCTGACAACAATGCCCGCCTGCCGCACTCTCTCATCTCTACTATCTCGTAGCATCATGGCCTGCCGTATCTTTGCGACCTTATACTCCTCCACCACCGATGTTATTGGCAGCTGTAGCTTGCTGCCTGAGCTGTACAGGCCAATGGAGCAGAAGCTTCTTGGGACACCCAACCATCTCCTCAAGTAAGTGTTCAGCTTCCTCTCCAGCCTCTCCACTGTGGAAACAGGTACCTCATAAACCAGGAGTGGCCAGAGCAGTCTGGGGAGAACCCCATGTTGGTAGCCCCAGGCCTTATAATTACCCGGCAGACCACTCTTCTCCAGAGATGTCATCCAGGTTTCTGCTTGGTTAAGCATCTCTTTCACGCTCTGTCTGTCATTGAGGTCTGACCTAAACCACTTCCCCAAGCACTTCACAGGTTTTTCTTGGACAGATGGAATAATGTCCTCTCCAATCTTGAAGCGAAATCGTTCCTGGACACGCCCCTTTTTCAGAACTAGGCTTCTGGATTTTGCCGGTTTGAACTCCATTCTTGCCCAATTTATGAGCTCAATCAAGTCCTCCAAAATCCATCTTCCTTCTGACACTGATCTTGCTGTGATGGTGAGGTCGTCCATAAACGCTCTTATAGGCAGCATCTGCATGCCGCTTGCCAGGACTGCACCTCGACGCAACTTCTCTGCTGACTTGACGAGAAGGTTCATCGCTGCAGAAAACAGAATCACTGAAATTGTGCAGCCAGTGACGATGCCCACCTCTAGCCTCTGCCAACTCGTGGTGAATTCTCCGCAGGTGAAACGCATGTTAAATCTGTCGAAGTAGTTCTGCAAGAGCTTCTGGAATCGCTCTGGGATATGGTAGGTCTTCAGAGTCAACTCCACTAGCTTATGGGGTATCGTCCCATAGGCATTTGTTAAATCAAGCCACAGGACTGCCAGATTGCCGTTGTTCCTCTTTGCGTCCTCAATGATCTTGGAGATTACGCTGGTGTGTTCGAGACAGCCAGATACCCCTGGCATGCCACCTTTTTGAACTGAAGTGTCAATATACCCATTGTCCAACAAAAAGGTGGTCAACCTCTTCACCAGGATCCCTAGAAAGATCTTAGCTTCCACATTAAGCAGTGAGATGGTACGAAATTGCTTGATCCCTACGGAATTTTCTTCCTTAGGGATGAAGCACCCCTCGGCAAGCAACCATTCGTCAGCAAGGAAGTTCTTCCGCCATGCCACCTTCAGTAGCTTCCAGAGTCGTTTCCTAAGCCTCTTGCAATGCTTGTAGACATTGTACAGGATGCCAATGATGTTTTTATCTGTACCACTGCTATATTACTATGCTACTTTCTTTATTAACATCCAGAGATAAACAACCATTCACAACTACGGTCAATTTAGAGCCACCAGTTAACCTAACCTGCATGTCTTTGGACTGTGGGGGAAACCAGAGCACCCAGAATAAACCCATGCAGACACGGGGAGAACATGCAAACTTCAAACAGAAAGGCCCCCATTGGCCGCTGGGCTCGAACCCAGAATCTTCTTGCTGTGAGATGACAGCGTTAACCACTACACTACTGTGCCACCTCAATTTGTAACAGTTGTAACAAGCAGTAAGTTTTTTGGCATGGGGAAGTCTTAAGAACAGACAACTTTGATCTTTCTGGTTTCCCAATAACATGACAAGCTTTTTTTTCTTAATTATGAAATTAGGATATAGAACAAAGAGACACTGGTGAAGGACTGACTTTTATAGCTCTTATTTGCAATAATAGGACCTAATTTGCCTTATGGATCTTCCACACCATTAAACGTACTATAGGGAGGGAAAGTAATCTCATCGCCCCCTACTGGATGCGTTCCAACCTCTATGGCAAAATGAATGGGACTATCTTTTCAAAAAATTACATTTCAGGTTACACTTCAAAGTTAAGACAATGGCTTCCATATGTTGTGCATGTCGGGCAGCTCTATCGATCCTGGTGATCATACTTTATTTTTTCCACCGATTTGGATTGTTTTGAATGTTTTTTAATAAGCTGATCAAAGACCCCGACGTCGCGTACGTGACGTCACCACAAGTCTAGCGCCTTTCCAAATCTGTAGCAGGTAGTGGCGGCGAGTAGCCTACATCAACATGCCGATTTGTATAGCGTGGTTGGCGGAGTATTTCTGTACCAATAAGAAATGCATCCCTCGTGGGGATAACCATTACAGATCAGGGCATGTAGTCAACTGCCGCTATTCACAGGGAGAGCTGTCAGCACTCGTAAGGGCGAGTATGAAGAACAAAACTCATCAAGCCTACTGCTGACGTAATATCTGCAACTCTGACTAGACAGTTTGGTTGTAGTCCGTTTCTGACAGGTTAGGCGCAATTTCGATCTTTTGAAAGACAGCGAAATTTCACCTGATACTTTCACAGTTAGTAGATAATCCCAACATATACAACATATTTTTTGGGGGTGTACAAGTTCCACGTCATAACTTTGTGGGATCTTTTAATGGCTCTCGGCTTAGGAACGCTACCACTAGGATTGCTGTGTTTCACTTTCCCTCCCTATAACCATTAATAGTATGATGTTCTTTAATAAATGACTGTTTGTTTGTTTAAATTCATTTAAATTGTGGCTGATTGAAGCTGTATATGAGGAATAAAACACTTCAGGACATGCTGTTATGGAGGTGAGTAGGGGTCGACCGATAATCGGCCTGGCCGATATATTGGGCCGATATTCTGCATTTTTAGGGTTATCGGTATCGGCCATAATTTCCGCCAATAACATGCCTTTTTGCAGCCATTTCGTTCCTAACGCAACTGTCACTGCACGTCCTTTCCTGCACTCGCCTCTGAGTTCAAGAACATGGTCCCGCCCACCACAACATCTGATTTGTTTGGCACAAGAGATATAGCCAATCGACAGGCGCAGCTAAACACTCTGAACTGTTTCAAGGCGCCCGTATCAGGGTAAGGACTAGTGTTGCCACCTGTCCCAGTTTTTCCTGATTGTCCCGGATTTTCATGGTCTGTCCCGGAAAAAAAAAAAAAATCCGGGACACTGAATGTCCCGTTTTTTTGTACATAATGGGCAAAATGTGTATTTCAACTTGCGAGCCAGCTGAGAACCAGTTTGCTTTTCCGAGCTCGCCGTGCTAAGCGGGGCCACGTCATTACGTCGCTGAATATGTCATTACGTCGCTGTATACGTCACTTACGTCACTGTATACGTCAGTTACGGTGCTACGTTTGCATAAACCTTGGCGCGAATATCAAATCAAAAACAACACGGAAGAAGCAGCAGCAGCAACAACAACAATAATAATGATGATGGCTGACTTCACGTTTGTACAGCTGCTGCTTCTCGCCGCTTAAAAATGGCGATCTTTCGCGGTCTTGCTATTGTTGTTGGTCTTAACAACTCTGCCCCCCCCCCCCCCCCCCCCCCCCCCCCCCGCTGACATAAGCGGTTCTTTCCTCTGGCCCAGCAGAGAGTTGGTGCTAGCCTGGAACCGGTTTTTCTGGCCCCAGAGCCAGTTCTTTTTCAGTGGAAACAGAAAACCTGGTTCCAAACTAAGCACTGGCCCCGAACCAGTCCTGGAACTACTTTGGTGGAAAAGGGGCAATGGAGGATGCTTGGACTGATAAAAGAAACAGACTCTCTGTTGCAATGGTGAAGGCTGAGCTTCAAGTCAGGCTAAACTTTCAGTTGTCCTGTACTGAGTTCAAGACATTCATTGAAAATCAGCCAGGACTCATAGCAGCAGCAAAGAAAAACACCAAATATAAATGGAAGATTAGGTAAGGTTTTGGTGAATTAAATGAAATAGTGTAGTGTAGTACATACTCCTGTATGTGCCCAGTTATATCAGTTACATGTCCTCCTATGTATTTGTTTAGCCAAGAGCAGCAAGCAGCAGAGGCACAGGCAATCACAAGCAAAGCACACACCACACTCTAAGCAATCAGGTAAGCTGTTTGACACTACACCTTACATTGTTACATTCAGGTATTCTTAGATACAATGAAAAATTAATTATTTTTATTCCACATAAGCAAACAAACAGAACTTAATTATGTATTCCCCTTTTACCTGTGCCCACTACTGCCCCCAGGTGTCCACAACCAAAAACTGTTGGAAATAAACCAAAATAATGAAGACCTGCTATATCATGTAAAGCAATTAACTAAACAAATAACTAGCAAAAGCGTCATTTTTACTAATTAGAGCAATACAATTTCAGTGTAGAAGGGCGATTTTTGTCTTGGGTTAGATGTGCGAAGGGCGCCGTTGCTTACAAGCAAAAAGGTCGATTGGATGGTCGAAATGTCCAGGATTTTTGTCAGACACAGGTGGCAACCCTAGTAAGGACACGCTGCTTTTGCCGCAATAAGTCACAAACACACAAGTTGCAAAAGCACAACATCATTATATGTTTACATTCTTCATCTACTACTCGTTAAAATTGTCCATTTGCATCTGTGTAGCCAGGCAAACTTAGCTTACGGAAGGAAGCACTTGAATTAGCCTACAACCAACTAGCCTCGCTGAAACAGCATAACGTAGGCTGCAGTCATTTTTAAATCCCCGTCTGGAAACGTTGTGAATGTGTCAGTAGTTCTACTCGAACAGTAGAATGACAGCCATACAGAGAGGTGGTCAAGGGAAGACGAAATAAAACGTAGTGTTTGTGTTCTGTAGGCTAGCGCAAGCCTAGCCTACAGAAGGCTGTTTGTTATGGTGATGAGTAAACTTCATGACGTGACTCGTGCTCAAAAAGCGCATTGCACTTGTATATGTTGGGTAACTTTATAAAGCGCTATTTGAACATTTAAACAAGCCAGGTGTGACTAGTATTTATAATTCTTGCGCAAGTGATTCTCCTCGCTAGCACTTCTGATTCGGAAAGCGATATACTCTTAAAGGAGCAGCCGCTCCTGATAGGGAGTGATAGCCTACTTTACTGTATGTTTGATTTTACTTTTTAAAAAATGCTGCAGGCAGCTCCCTACACTTGATTTGTTATTTAAAAACTACTTGAATTTGGTAAGTCTTACTTAGTTCTTAGTGTAAAAGAATCCAGAGTGTATTTTCATTTATTTTCCACTGAAAATGGTGAGCTGTAATATAGTAGGGAGTGATTTATTTTTTTATTGGTGAATATTTATTTTATTTCTCATTTTATTCTAACTAATGTTTGACTTTATTGTACAAATGCTGCTGGCATCTCCCTGCACAAAATTTCATGTTCAATTTTACAATTAAACATACATTTCATGGATATGAAGGTCTGTGTCAGTGTGTGCTATGTTTAATTTCATGTGAATTATAATGTTTACATTTATCGGTTGCACATATCGGTTATCGGCATCCCAATTCCATAATAATCGGTATCGGCCCTGAAAAAAACATATCGGTCGATCCCTAGAGGTGAGAACATCAACTCTGCATCACAGCACCATATATATAGTTTTTTTCATAGAACAGCACACATTATTGTGTTACTTATAATCCAACTGTTTCATACTGAGGCAATCATACTTCAAACAGCAATGAACTGGCATATCTTCCACCACACCTTCCCCCACTGTATACCCCCAGCCCTGTCCTGCTCCTCTCTGTCCCCATCACAGCTTGCTGTGACCCATCCTGCACCTCCGGGAGCCCATAACAGACGCCGAGTGTGTGAAGAAGGTCAACAGTTCATGCTGCAGCTCTCTCCCTCCTCTCACTCAGCACAGTGAGGAGCGTTTGGCCTGATCTACTGATGCCATTTAGAGCAGGTTCAAACACAGTGCATAGCTGGCACCAACCCTAGGAGGAGGGAGCAGTGAGACACAGAGAGACAGAATGAGAGAAGAAGAGGGAATGATAGAGATGTGCTTGGTTAAACATTCGCTGATTAGGCATAGTTAATGGCTAGGGCCTTGTTTGTTTTTCTTTCCTGATGCATCCTCTTCTCTCATTTGCTGCCTCTTTCATCTGTCCTGTGGTATGAATAAGTCTGCAAACCAGTTGCCTTTTGGTCTACTTTTGTGTGAAAAGTGGCAGTTTTATGTGATTTTTCATGTTACTCGGTGTCTAATTGCTGCCATATGATGACGCCCCCCCCCCCCCCCCAAAAAAAAAGAGGCCTCAGTCAATTCCAAGGGATTTACTATGTTGCAGTACATTTAACTTCTATACATTTTCAACAGAGCGCAACTCTTGCAATGTGTGTCTTTGTGTTTCAGTGTCTCAAACTTTACCAAAAGTGCCACGTATTAAATATATGCCATAACAGTTCTGTGGATATGAATAGAACTTCCTGAAAGCGTGTGTATATATATATGTGTGTGCTGCAAATCCAGAGCTAACAGCTCAGCAATTATGAAAACATGAGAGTGAGAAAGCCCAGCAGTGGCGCAGATGTGAAAACTGGAGCATGGCCAATCTGAGGCCCTCTGTAGTCCACGTCCTTCATCTTAGGAGAGCACAATGAAAAGGTGGAGGAGACAATGAGAGTGGATGAAAAGATCAGTGATAGGGAGCGAATGAATGACTTTCGTCTGCATGCATGCTTCGCACTGCATAATATCTCATTATTCATAGATGTTAGCATTTCCTGAGCCTCTATTCATTTTGAACAGATGGGTGGACTCATGGATGGATGGATGGATGGATGGAAGGATGGATGGATGGTGGTCAGAACTGGCCCATTGCCATCATCAGACACTGAATTGTGGACGTCTGTTTGGCTAAAGCACATTGCTGCAGATGGTCAGCAGACTGCATTCCTCACCAACTCTTCCAACTGAGCTCAAACAGCAGGGAGAAGGCCAAAGTCCCAAGGCAATGGCTTTCCAGAGTCGAGTGGAACTCAGTCTGTCTTCCCCGCTCACTCCTTTAGCTGTACCACACAACGTGTGCCTGTGTGCTCGCCGGACTGAGGAACAGGTCACCGGCCATTGGAATGTACCTTCAGCTCTGTTTTCCAAAGTATGTTTGTATTTGTGTGGCTGTGAGGCAATGCTCTGTCGTCTGGAAACCTGCTGTTTATGGTCTGATTATTTAAGTTTGAAGACTGATGAAAACTTAGTCATATGAACATAAGCACAGCAATAAAGTATCATGTCATTAAAATTGCGCTAGCCACAGAGTTATGCTTTCTAGCTTGCCCTGATTTATAAAGAAGCTCGCTGAAATTCAAACAACACAGTGACAGGATGTTATTGGCAGCTTACGGAAATGTCAGTTCATGTTTTGGTCAGTTAGTTTATCTTTGAATGAAAACACTGACTGACAATATTGCAAGTTATAATTTTAGACGAAAGGAATATTTGAGCAGCAAAGTGTTAAATTAGTGTAAGTAATGTTGCTTTACTAAATACAATATTAGTTCAGGAATTAGAAAAGTTACAGGGCATATCTTTTATCTATATTGATTATCCATCAGGGTTTCGGGGAAGCTGAAGCCAATCCCAGCTGACTTTGGATGAGAGGTGGGATACACCCTGGGCAGGCTCCCAAACTCTCACAGGACTAACAACCACTCGCAATCACATCTATGAGCAATTTAGAGAGGCCAGTTGAAATAATCTGCATTTCTTTGGACTGTGAGAGGAAAATAGATAGTTTTCACTGACGTCACGGCATCCCGGGGAACGCCCCCCCAGCCGCCATCTTGGTGGGCAAACAAAATGGACCATGTTTCTCTATGGTTTAATATGATTTAGCCTAACCAAACTCCAAAGCCTGAAACTGACTTCATCAAACTTTAAAGGCTATCTGATATATACAACTTTATATATTCTAGCATTAAATAGACTGTTGAATGTTATGGAACCATAATAAGTTGATTAAACACAAATCAAATCATACAGAATAGACCTAAAATGTTTTTCAAAAATGACCCTTGCGTGAGCGATATTAGTGTACATTACAATGTAAACGTACACTCAGCGGCTCCAGTTAGGCATTCTCTAAAGATTGTTTACACGATGTTTTGGTTTCCAAAAACAAACTTAAACACAATTGATTGTTTATTTAAACAACTTACCACTTATAAAATGATCGGAGCAGACTCTGCTGTGTTTGGAAGGTTGAAAATCCTTGCGGTTGATTCTCGCAAGCCATTGATTCCTCCTTTGTATGCTGAGTTTCTTTGTCTGCTCGCCTTCGTGCTCCCGTACAGTGGGAATTACATAAAAGCTCTGCTTGACTTCATCATTTGACCTATTATGACAGCCATGAATACAACAAGTTTGCACCATTGCTAGCTTTAAATAGTAGTAATGTAACTATAAATGTAAATAATATATAAATGAATGTAACTCGCGCGCTACAATGTGTGCTCAGTGACCCGTACGGTAAGCTAGCCCTCCAAGATGGCAGCCACCAGGGAATCCCCGACTCTGTGACGTTATGTGAAAACTATCTATACCAGAGGGAACCCATACAGGCATGGGGAGAACATGCAAACATGCAAATTTATTGTACAACCCCAATTTCAAAAAAGTTGGGACAAAGTACAAATTGTAAATAAAAACGGAATGCAATGATGTGGAAGTTTCAAAATTCCATATTTTATTCCGAATAGAACATAGATGACATATCAAATGTTTAAACTGAGAAAATGTATCATTTAAAGAGAAAAATTTGGTGATTTTAAATTTCATGACAACAACACATCTCAAAAAAGTTGGGACAAGGCCATGTTTACCACTGTGAGACATCCCCTTTTCTCTTTACAACAGTCTGTAAACGTCTGGGGACTGAGGAGACAAGTTGCTCAAGTTTAGGGATAGGAATGTTAACCCATTCTTGTCTAATGTAGGATTCTAGTTGCTCATCTGTCTTAGGTCTTTTTTGTCGTATCTTCCGTTTTATGATGCGCCAAATGTTTTCTATGGGTGAAAGATCTGGACTGCAGGCTGGCCAGTTCAGTACCCGGACCCTTCTTCTACGCAGCCATGATGCTGTAATTGATGCAGTATGTGGTTTGGCATTGTCATGTTGAAAAATGCAAGGTCTTCCCTGAAAGAGACGTCGTCTGGATGGGAGCATATGTTGCTCTAGAACCTGGATATACCTTTCAGCATTGATGGTGTCTTTCCAGATGTGTAAGCTGCCCATGCCACATGCACTAATGCAACCCCATGCCATCAGAGATGCAGGCTTCTGAACTGAGCGCTGATAACAACTTGGGTCGTCCTTCTCCTCTTTAGTCCGAATGACACGGCGTCCCTGATTTCCATAAAGAACTTCAAATTTTAATTCGTCTGACCACAGAACAGTTTTCCACTTTGCCACAGTCCATTTTAAATGAGCCTTGGCCCAGAGAAGACGTCTGCGCTTCTGGATCATGTTTAGATATGGCTTCTTCTTTGAACTATAGAGTTTTAGCTGGCAATGGCGGATGGCACGGTGAATTGTGTTCACAGATAATGTTCTCTGGAAATATTTCTGAGCCCATTTTGTGATTTCCAATACAGAAGCATGCCTGTATGTGATGCAGTGCCGTCTAAGGGCCCGAAGATCACGAGCACCCAGTATGGTTTTCCGGCCTTGACCCTTATGCACAGAGATTCTTCCAGATTCTCTGAATCTTTTGATGATATTATGCACTGTAGATGATGACATGTTCAAACTCTTTGCAATTTTACACTGTCAAACTCCTTTCTGATATTGCTGCACTATTTGTCGGCGCAGAATTAGGGGGATTGGTGATCCTCTTCCCATCTTTACTTCTGAGAGCAGCTGTCACTCCAAGATGCTCTTTTTATACCCAGTCATGTTAATGACCTATTGCCAGTTGACCTAATGAGTTGCAATTTGGTCCTCCAGCTGTTCCTTTTTTGTACCTTTAACTTTTCCAGCCTCTTATTGCCCCTGTCCCAACTTTTTTGAGATGCGTTGCTGTCATGAAATTTCAAATGAGCCAATATTTGGCATGAAATTTCAAAATGTCTCACTTTCGACATTTGATATGTTGTCTACGTTCTATTGTGAATACAATATCAGTTTGAGATTTGTAAATTATTGCATTCCGTTTTTATTTACAATTTGTACTTTGTCCCAACTTTTTTGGAATCGGGGTTGTAATTGAAATCATGACAAAACCTCACTCTAAATTGTACCAGAGTGAAAATGTTATTTAAACAAGCACTAATCGGGTTAAAAATGATATTTTTCCATTTCAGTGTTATTTCTAGAAAGTAAATCCTAAACCTAAACATTTTCCCAGTTGGCCAAAATTCCTGTAAAGGATTCATCACTTCCTGTGTGCCTGTAGCCCTGTAACATTAGATAGCTGCCACAAGCAGTTTTTCAAAGATGGGTGATTCAAAGCAGAAAATATTTTTTTGAATTCTGAATTAGAATTTTTTTTTTAATTGTGTAGAAAGTATTTTCCAATAATTCTGCGAGCATCAAATTACACTGCAAAACAGAAAAATGCTCTGGAAATAAATGCGTCTCTGGTTAAATGCAGTGTTTGCTGTTTAGTTTAAATTTTGTTTGTTTCATTCTTAGTTATTCTAAGTTACTTTTCCCTATATATTTCCCAAATGTCTGTACATATACAGTATTTCAATATTTCTAATCTGTCTGATCTGATCTGAAGATAACAGACATGAAAAGGAATCACTGCACTTTTCAAACAGTATTTTAACGATAGAAAGCTACTTAAACAATCAGAAAGAAATACTTCGAGATTCTTTGTGCATGCTGAAGATATTGCAGTTCCCATTACAGCAGTGTTGTTCAGATAGAACATTTGAAGGACAAGCCTTGAAGCAGCATCTGCACTCTTCCAATGGACCAGATGTGCCTTTGGCTCTGTGGCCAAGTCTTTTAGCAGTGGCGGAACAAGTCTGGTGCCTCCCCAGGGGAGAAGCACATAATAGCAGAACTGTTTCAGGCAACAGGTAACCTCCCACACACCTCCAAGTACAGTGCTTATAGGAAGCTGGATGTTCCTCAAGCTCAAACAAAGCAGAATCATTTGGGTTTAGGTAAAGAAAGCACTGCTCTGCACTACTCGGTATAAATTTGAATTCAAGTCATGATATGTAATAGGAATGGAACTGAATATATTATTTAAAATGAACAGATATGTTTGAAACAGATACAAATACAGATACAAAAAAACAACAACAACCCAGAACTCCAAAGAAAAAGGATTTGGGTTATAATATTCTTATAATTCATCCAGCTGGGATTGCAAGGATTGGAATGTTGGAATACCATCATCTCTCTGATCAAGAGGAGATCTTAAGCTAGTCAAGCAGAACTGTAAGGATTATTGGCTTTTTACAAGGAGGCCTCTCGTGCTACCCAAAAGGCTGTGGTCACTTCCCATTTCTACCTTTTCCAAAACGTATTGTTAAAGGCTCGGAACGGATTAGCCTTCTTGGAAAATTTTCCATTAACGTTTCACAGAGATAAGTTGTTCGCTCTGGAAGGCCAACAGGGACAGGGAAAAACACAGCAAAATTCCAACTTAGACATAGTTGAGGTGATTGGAAACATATACAGCAGTACAATGACTAGTGTTGAAATTTCTGATAGAAATTATGATAAATCTGTCTGCTAAACCTTTAAGTTGTTGGAAAGCCTTTACTGTTTTCAAGCCCCACTGCCCCGTTTAGTGATTCCCCATGTGGTCTTTGCAATTTAACACTTTCAAGCTATTACCTGAGGTGAATTATTCCTTTTTTTAAATGGGTCACCCAGACCAGGAGAAGCCCCAAGACAAACAGAGAAACAGGAACAAAGGAGGTGAGAGGACGCTTGATCCATGATGACAGACTCTGAGTCATCTTTCAACTGTCCATGTGTGTGCACCAAGACCCTTTTCAAAAGCAAGTTAAAACTCACTAAAAGATGTGCAACACCACTGCAATACAACACAGGTCTCAAATTTAGCACCACATAGTTTCAGGTTTCAGAATATGCAGATAAAATGCAATCACTACTGTATCTGTATCTGTTTCTCATTCTAAATATTCATATCTGTATCTGTGTTTGGATTTGTATTTATTTAATCCTGTTCATGTATTTATATTTGTACTTGCCCACAATTTTTTGGCTCTGTTGCCTAAAATATAGTCAATATATAATCTGATTGTACACCTCTAATTTACATGACTTAAAAAAGGGTCGTGTGTGTGTGTGTGTGTGTGTGTGTGTGTGTGTGTGTGTGTGTGTGTGTGTGTGTGTGTGTGTGTGTGTGTGAGAGAGAGAGAGAGAGAGAGAGAGAGAGAACTACTTTACTTCTATTAAACAACAACAACAAATATAAACAATACAAAATTCAGTGAAAGTTTTTGGACATTGATTTGTATCTGTGTTCAAAAGTCCTGGATTGTAATTCAGAAAAGCATCTGCATGCCATTGAGAGGCCTGTGTATGCACTTTGTTTTTCTTTCCCTCTTTTTCTGTTTTGGTTTCCTTTAACAAACCTACAGGTCTTTGGTCCGAGTTTTTGCTTTGACAGGTGAAGATCAACTGGAGCCATCACTATTGACCACCGTGTAGGACTGAAAGGAGGAGGTCGGAATGGGGTCACAAGCAGCTCTGTCATTCTATACCTATTCAATAATATAGCCCAGCCCCCACAAGGTCAGAGGTCATGCACAACATACCTTCCCCTCCGGAAAATTCTTCAAACAGCAGCTAAGGATCACCAAATTGAGTCACATTCACAAAAAAAGTGAATGAAAACAATGGCTTAAAAATACTGCAAAGGAAACGTAATATATCACTGTTCTCTTCCTCAGTCTGATTTTTTACTCTACGTTAGAATTTTATGTCCGAATAATAAGGCCAATTGAATACAAGTCACTTTTAAAAGGATGCGATCAGGTGAGCACTCACCCACGTTCATTAGCAGTAATAATAATGGCAATTGTGTTTGTCACTGTTGAAAATTTCTGTGGAGACAGTAAAATAGGCTTAATGAGGATGTGTGAAATGCTTTCAACTATGATTAACACGTAATGCTTAGCACATGAGTGAAAACATTGTTTTCTTTGGCTGCCTCATTTCAGAGTCTCCTCACTCACCAGAAATTACTGTAGCCTCAGAAAAAGTGTAGTGATCAACTTCTTGCTTTTTTTTCTGTCAAATTTTCTATATAGTATAAACTTATTTCACTCCTGATATTACAATGTCAATTTTAAAAAAAAAGGGATGCTGTGTAAAACAAATAAAAAAAAATGCAGTGATTTGCAAATCATGGAAACCCTATATTTAATTGAAAATACTACAAAGACAACATATCAAATATTGGAAGTGAAAATTTTAATGCTTTTTGAAAATATATGTTCATTTTGAATTTGATGTCAGTAAAACATTTAAAAAAAAGTTGAGACAGGAACATGTTTACCACTGTGTTGTATCACCTCTACTTTAAACAACACAACTTTTAAATGTTTGGGAACTGAGGAGATCAGTTGCTATAGTTTTAAAAGAGAAATGTTGTCCCGTTCTTGCCTGATATACAATTTCAGCTGCGCAACAGTTGGGGGTCTCCTTTGTCGTATCTTGTGCTTCATAATGTGTCAAAAGTTTTCATTGGGTGACAGGTCTGAACTGCAGGCAGGCCAGTTTAGCACCTGGACTCTCTTACTACAGAGCCATGCAGTTGTAATACATGCAGAATGCGGTTTGGCATTGTCTTGCTGAAATACACAAAGCCTTCCCTGAAAAAGATGTCGTCTGGATGGCAGCATGCTATTCCAAAACCTGTATATGTCATTCATCACTAATGATGCCTTCCCAGATGTACAACTCTCCCCATGCCATGTGCACTAATGCCACCCTATACCATCACAGATGCTGGCTTTTCGACTTTGTACTGATAACGAGCTGGATGGTCCCTCTCCTCTTTAGGCTGGAGGACATGGTGTCCATGATTTACAAAAAGAATTTAAAATATCAGTTCATCAGACCACATGACAGTTTTCCACCTTGCCTCAGTCCATCATAAATGAACTTGGGCTCAGAGGTGTTTTTGGATATTGTCTATAGATGGTTCTAACTTACATCGATGAACTGTATTCAGAGACGATGGTTTTCTGAAGTGTTCCTGAGCCCATACAGTGATTTCCACTCCAGACATGTCTGCTTTTAATGCAGTGTTGCCTGAGGGCCTGAAGATCACAGGCATCCAATGTCAGTTTTCAGCCTTGTCTCTTGCATACAGAGATTTCTCCAGATTCTCTGAACCTTTTAATGATATTATGTACCATAGATGATGTGAGCCCCAAATTCTTTGTAATTTTACATTGAAGAACGTTATTTGTAAATTGTTGCACTGTTTGCAGAGCGATGAACCCCTCCCCATCTTTACTTCTGAGAGACTCTGCCTCTCTGGGATGCTCTTTTTATACCCAATCATGTTACTGACCTGTTGTCAATTATTATTATTGTTATTATTATTATTATTATTACACAACTTTTTCAGTCTTTTGTTGCCCTGTCCAAACTTTTTTGAAACTTATTGTTTTGCACTAAATTCAGAATGAGAATATATTAAAAAAAAAACAATAACATTTCTGTTTCAACATTTGATATGTTGTTGTTGTACTATTTTCAATGAGGTATTGAGTTTCCATGATTTGCAAATCTTCACATTCTGTTTTCATTTATGTATTACACAACATCCCAACCTTTTTGGAACTGGGGTTGTATTTCAAACCTGATCCTCAAAGGCTGTAGCTGTCAGTTCACTGATTAAGTTTTTTGGGATAAATATGTTCAATCTTGTGTGTTAAAACAATTATTCCTTAGAATGCGCATGCTTTAAACTGTGGTAACTACTGTGTCAAATTTGTATCCTCAAGATTGGACTTATTATTTCATTTGATCCAGCTTCAGGGGAAGAATTGGATTAGAAAAACAATAAATCCTATCTTTTGCACTAGGAATATTAATCAAATATACCATGCACTGAGAGGCTCCCCAGTCATCGAAGAGAGTCCATAAGTACCGATGCCTCTGAGTGCATGGTATATTTGATTTATATCCCTCATCAAAAAATTCCAAACTAAAAGTGTAAAGATTGAATCTTGACATAAACTTACTGGAAGCAGCCATGTTTGTTGTTTATGTTGGAGTGACCTTCGACCTGCACATGTGTAATGTACCATGCTATCACCTGTCTCGTTAGGCATGATCATGATATGTACAGTGCCTTGAAAAAAGTATTCATACCCCTTGAACTTTTTCACATTTTTCCACCTTACAACCACAAACTTAAAAGTTTTTTATTGAGATTTTATGTGATAGACCAACACAGAGTAGCACATAATTGTGAAGTGAAACGAAAACGATAAATGGTCTTCAAAATTTTAAACAAATAAAAATCTGAAAAATGTGGTGTGCATTAGTATTCAGTCCCCCTGCGTCAATACTTTGTAGAGCCACCTTTTGCTGCAATTACAGCTGCAAGTCTTTTGTGGTATGTCTCTACCAGCTTTGCACATCTAGACACTGAAATTTTTGCCCATTCTTCTTTGCAAAATAGTTCAAGCTCAGCCAGATTGGATGGAGAGCATCTGTGAACAGCAATTTTCAAGTCTTGCCACAGATGCTCAATGGGATTTAGGTCTGGACTTTGACTGGGCCATTCTAACACATGAATATTCTTTGATCTAAACCATTCCATTGTAGCTCTGGCTGTATGTTTAGGGTCATTGTCTTGCTGGAAGGTGAATCTCCTTCCCAGTCTCAAGTCTTTTGCAGCCTCCAACAGGTTTTCTTCCAGGATTGCCCTGTATTTAGCTCCATCCATCTTCCCATCAACTCTGACCAGCTTCCCTGTCCCTGTTGAAGAAAAGCATCCCCATAGCATGATGCTGCCACCACCATGTTTCACAGTGGGGATAGTGTGTGCAGGGTGATGAGCAGTGTTAGTTTTCCGCCACACATAGCGCTTTGCATTTAGGCCAAAAAGTTCAACTTTGGTCTCATCTGACCAAAGCACCTTCTTCCACATGTTTGCTGTGTCCCCTACATTGCTTCTTATGCCTGTCTTTCAACAATGGCTTTCTTCTTGCCACTCTTCCAAAAAGGCCAGTGTAGCGCGGATCAAGTGTGGGTGGAGCACGTTTGGAGGCAGAGAAGGCTTATTTATTTTTCAAACTTTTCAGTCGAAGCAGCATAAACACACACACACCCAAACACACACACTCTGCATCCAATCCCGGGTCGCGCTCCCTCTGCTCTCTCTCAGCCTCCTGAAATAGGGAGCGGTTTACTGGGAAAACACACACAAAACACAGGTTAATTACCGTCAGGTGTAGCGATGCTGCCACTCACCTTCCCTGGCTCCACCCTCCTGTCACAGACCGGTGCTTGACCACGCCCCCGCTGCCACATACCCCCACCGCCCGACTCAGGCTGGGCGCCCGTCCGGCCCGCAGCCGACTCCCCCCCCCCCCCCTTGACGGGAGAGGAAGTCCGCCATGACCATCTGTGCCCCCGGCCTGTGGACCACCTTGAAGTTGAAGGGTTGGAGTGCCAGATACCAACGGGTGATCCGCGCGTTGGCATCCTTCATGCGGTGGAGCCACTGGAGGGGCGCGTGGTCCGAACAGAGGGTGAAAGGGCGCCTCAGCAGGTAGTAATGGAGGGCGAGGACCGCCCACTTGATCGCCAGGCACTCTTTCTCAATTGTGCTGTAGTGCCCCTCACACACTGACAGCTTCCGGCTGATGTATAGGACCGGGCGGTCCTCCCCCTCCACCTGCTGGGACAAAACGGCCCCCAGCCCTCTGTCCAACGCATCCGTCTGTAACAAAAAAGGGAGAGAGAAGTCAGTGGAGTGTAAAAGTGGCCCCCCACACAGTGCAGCCTTTACCTCAGAGAAAGCCCGCTGGCACTGCTCCGTCCACTGGACCGGATCTGGTGCCCCCTTTTTAGTGAGGTCAGTCAGCGGGCTGATGACGTCCGAATAATTAGGTATAAACCTACGACAGTAGCCAGCCAGCCCCAGGAACTGTCTCACCCCCTTTTTGGTCTTGGGCCTCGGGCAGGCCGCAATCGCTGCTGTCTTATTAATTTGGGTACGCACCTGCCCATTGCCCAAGTGGAAGCCCAGATACCGTACTTCCACCCGCCCAATCGCACACTTCTTTGGGTTGACAGCGAGTCCTGCCTGCCTCAGCGACCTAAGGACGGCCCTCAGGTGTTGCAGGTGCCGCTGCCAGTCATTACTATAAATGATAATGTCGTCTAGGTAAGCGGCCGCATAGGTGGCGTGGGGCCGGAGGACCCTGTCCATCAGCTGCTGAAACGTAGCGGGCGCCCCAAACAGCCCAAACGGAAGTGTGACGAACTGGTGTAAGCTGAATGGTGTGGAAAAGGCCATTTTCTCCCGGGATAATGGAGTCAAGGGGATCTGCCAATATCCCTTCATTAAATCCAGTGTCGAGTAAAAGTGAGCCATGCCTAGTCGATCGAGCAGCTCATCAATATGAGGCATTGGGTACGCGTCGAATTTAGACACCGCGTTGACTTTTCTATAGTCCACACAGAACCGGACCGAGCCGTCGGCCTTGGGAACCAAGACCACCGGGCTGCTCCAGTCACTGTGGGACTCCTCGACGATGCCCATTTCGAGCATGGCCTGAAGTTCTTCCCGAACCACCTTTTTTTTGTGTTCGGGTAATCTATAAGGACGGCTATGCACTACCACCCCCGGGGGCGTCTCTCTGTGGTGTTCTATGAGGTTAGTGCGACCGGGCAGGGGCGAGAACACATCCGAAAACTCGGCCTGCAACTGGGCGACCTCCGTGAGTTGGGTCGGGGAGAGGTGGTCTCCACAGGGGACTGGAGAGGTACGTGATGCCAATGTCCCTTTTTGGATCTCCAGCCCCAGCTCTGCCTTCTCCGGAACTACCGACACCAACGCCACGGGGACCTCCTCGTTCCAGAGTTTCAGCAGATTGAGGTGGTAGATCTGTAGTGCCCCCTCCCTGTCTGTTCGCCTAACCTCATAGTCGACGTCCCCGACTCGCCGTGTGACCTCAAAGGGTCCTTGCCACTTGGCGATTAATTTGGAGCTCGATGTGGGCAACAGGACGAGTACCTTATCTCCCGGGGTGAACTCTCTAAGGCGCGTGCCCTTGTTGTACAGGCGGGCTTGCCGTTCCTGGGCCTGCCGCAAATTCTCCTGAGTTAGGTGGGTGAGCGTGTGGAGTTTTGCGCGCAGATCCATAATGTACTGAATTTCGTTTTTGCTCTGTGAAGGTCCCTCCTCCCAATTTTCCCGCAGTACATCTAAGATGCCGCGCGGCTTATGCCCATATAATAATTCAAACGGGGAGAACCCCGTGGAGGCTTGGGGGACCTCTCGCACTGCAAACAGCAAGGGTTCGAGCCACTTATCCCAGTTACGTGCGTCCTCACTTACGAATTTTTTGATAATATTCTTGAGGGTGCGATTGAACCGTTCAACTAAATCGTCCGTCTGTGGGTGATAAACGCTGGTGTGGATCGGCTTAATACCCAGTAGCCCATACAGTTCGCTCAGTGTTCGTGACATAAACGAGGTGCCTTGGTCAGTCAGAATCTCTTTCGGGATTCCAACCCGGGAGATGACGTGGAAGAGGGCCTCTGCAATACTGCGTGCTGAGATATTGCGAAGAGGCACCGCTTCCGGGTATCGCGTTGCATAGTCCACCAGAACCAATATAAAGCAGTACCCTCGTGTTGACCGATCTAATGGCCCGACGAGATCCATCCCAATTCTTTCGAACGGGGTCTCGATTAATGGTAGGGGGCACAAGGGCGCTTTTGGAATGGCCGCTGGATTTACTAACTGGCATTCGCGGCATGCCGTACACCACTTACGGACGTCGCCGTGAATCCCCGGCCAATAGAATCGGGCCATTATCCGGGCGAGTGTCTTATTCTGCCCGAGGTGTCCAGCCATGGGATTAAAGTGAGCCGCCTGGAATACCAATTCCCGGCGGCTCTTTGGAATTAACAACTGGGTGACTCGCTCTTTCGTTTGAGTGTCCTGCGTCACTCGGTATAACCTATCCTTCAAAATGGAAAAATAGGGGAAGGACGGAGTGGCGTTCGGCTGGAGTGTTTGACCATCGATTACTCTCACTTGGTCAAACACGTGTCGCAGAGTCTCGTCTCGCGATTGTTCCAGTGGGAAATCCAAGAGGGATTCCCCGATAGAAAGAGGAGGGGCCGGCGGCTCCTCACTCTGTCGCGGAGATGACGTAGACGGCTCTGCGACTGCAGCTCCAGCCAAAGCGACACCGGGACCCTCCCCTGTCAACCGGCAGGACCCACTCTTTACTAGGCGTGCCATTAAACCCCGAAATCCCGGCCAATCAGTCCCCAAGATCAAAGAGTGGGTAAGGCGAGGATTAACCGCTGCCTTCACTATCGATTTTTCCCCTCTGAAATATATGTGGACCGACACCAAAGGGTAGCTGTGAACATCCCCATGCACACACAACACCTTCACCCCCTGTGCTCCCCCCAATGCCTCGTCTTGCACCAGGCTTTGGCGGATCGAGGTCTGATCGCAACCCGAATCCACCAACGCCTGATATGTAGCCCCTTGTACACTTACCGGTATGCGATATGCTCCGGCCCGATCGAGGGCAGTCTCTGGCGCGTCGGGGATCCGCACCACCGCCCCCACCTCCATCGCTGCGCACTGTTGCTGCAGGTGGCCCGGTTCCCCGCAGCGCCAGCAAACCGGCCCGGGCCTTCCCTCTGCAGCTGTGTTCTGGGGCTCACTCACCTGAGGGGGGGAGAGACAGACACAGAAGGGAGAAACGGGAGGGCACCACGGGTGCGGCGGGCCGGCTGGGGTGGAGCCGGCCCCCGCCTCCGTGGTGGGGGAATGGGGCGAGGACGGGACACGGGAGGAGGGGGGGAAGAAAGAGAGAGAGAAGAGGAGAGAGATGATGGTGTCGTCAGTTGTCCTGCTGCCGGAACAGCCGCCAAATGATCCTCCGCCAGTCCTACGGCCTGATCCAGCGACGCCGGGCGGTGGCACTGGACCCACTCCGCGGTTCCGGCTGGTAAGCGGGCGATGAATTGTTCCAGCACCACCTGGTCGATGATTCTCTTGGCGTCGCGATCTTCGGCCCTCAGCCACCACCAGCAGGCGTCCCGGAGCTGCTGGCCGAACGCAAATGGGCTGCCGACTTCCTCCATCCGCAGCGCGCAGAAGCGCTGGCGCTGCTGCTCGGGCGTGCGCCCCACGCGCTGGAGGACGGCCCGGCGAAGGTCGGCATAGGCCAGCCGGCGGTCGGCGGGGAGCTGTAGTGTGGCCAGCTGCGCCTCTCCCGTCAGGAGGGGGAGGAGGCGCGCCGCTCCATCGGCCACCCCGAGGCTTCGGCGACCTGCTCGAACAAGGTGATGAAAGCCTCGGGGTTGTCCTGCGGGCCCATCTTGGTCAAGGTGAGGGGAGACGGGCCCGCGGCCGGGGCGCTGGTGGACCCCGTCGACGCGAGGAGACGCCGGAACGCCTCTCGATCTTCCTGCTGGGCCAGCACCAGGGCTTCGAAGTGGCGCTCCTGCTCCTTTCGGAGCATGACGAGTGCCTGGTGCTGGCTCTGCTGAGCTGTGGCGAGGGCGTGGACCAAGTCCGCGAATGGGGAGGATTCCATGGGGCTGCAAAGCTGGTGCTCCACCTTCCCGGGTTTTGACACCACTGTAGCGCGGCTCAAGTGTGGGTGGAGCACAGAGGACGGCAAGACAACGTTTGGAGGCAGAGAAGGCTTATTTATTTTTCCAACTTTTCAGTCGAAGCAGCGTAAACACACACACACCCAAACACACACACTCTGCATCCAATCCTGGGTCGCGCTCCCTCTGCTCTCTCTCAGCCTCCTTAAATAGGGAGCGGTTTACTGGGAAAACACACACAAAACACAGGTTAATTACCGTCAGGTGTAGCGATGCTGCCACTCACCTTCCCTGGCTCCACCCTCCTGTCACAGACCGGTGCTTGACCACGCCCCCGCTGCCACAGCCAGATTTGTGGAGTGTACGACTTATAGTTGTCCTGTGCACAGATTCTCCCACTTGAGCTGTGGATTTCTGCAGCTCCTCCAGAGTGATCATGGGCCTCTTGGCTGCTTCTCTGACCAGTGTTCTCCTTGCTCGCTCTGTCAGTTTAGGTGGACGGCCATGTCTTGGTAGGTTTGCAGTTGTGCCATACTTTTTCCATTTTTGAATGATGGCTTGAACAGTGCTTTTTGAGATGTTCAGAGCTTGGGATATTTTTTTTATAGCCTAACCCTAAACTTCTCCAGAACTTTATCCCTGACCTGTCTGGTGAGTTCTTTGGTCTTCATGATGCTGTTTGTTCTTCAGTGTTGTCTAAAAAAACACTGAGGCCTTCACAGAACAAGTGTATTTATGCTGAGAGTAAATTACACACAGTAGGACTCTCATCTCATCTCATTATCTCTAGCCACTTTATCCTTCTACAGGGTCGCAGGCAAGCTGGAGCCTATCCCAGCTGACTATGGGCGAAAGGCGGGGTACACCCTGGACAAGTCGCCAGGTCATCACAGGGCTGACACATAGACACAGACAACCATTCACACCTACAGTCAATTTTAGAGTCACCAGTTAACCTAACCTGCATGTCTTTGGACTGTGGGGGAAACCGGAGCACCCGGAGGAAACCCACGTGGACACGGGGAGAACATGCAAACTCCACACAGAAAGGCCCTCGCCGGCCCCGGGGCTCGAACCCAGGACCTTCTTGCTGTGAGGCGACAGCGCTAACCACTACACCACCGTGCCACCCAGTAGGACTCTATTAACTAATTAGATGACTTCTGAAGGCAATTGATTGCACTGGATTGTATTTAGAGGTATCAGAGTACAGGGGGCTGAATACTAATGCACACCACATTTTTCAGATTTTTATTTGTTTAAAATTTTGAAGACCATTTATCATTTTCATTTCACTTCACAATTATGTGCTACTCTGTGTTGGTCTATCACATAAAATCTCAATAAAAAACTTTTAAGTTCATGGTTGTAAGGTGGAAAAATGTGAAAAAGTTCAAGGGGTATGCATACTTTTTCAAGGCACTGTAGATCTACACACACAGAGATGCTCACGGAGCCACAGCTGTGACTCAAGTTGGCCGTATAGCTTGAAACTGTGACATCAGTTCATGGTATATCCAGGACTGACTCACATCATATCCATTTTTTTTTTTATTTTGGACATCACAAAATAGATTGCTTAATCAATGGTCAAACTATTTTATGTCATGTGAGCCATCTTTGGCCAAACCCTGTATGAGAATTTTTTGATGAGGGATATAAAACCAATTATTATGCATACAGAACACTTTTTTGATGGAATAAATATATGTTATTTACCAGCTGGGAGGTCCGTATCGTGAAATACCGTGACCGAGGTCTTGAAAGTACTGAGCGAGGCCCTCTGGGCCGAGGTCAGTATTCAAGGCCGAGGTCACGGTATTTCACCATACGGACCGACCTTAAGCTGGTAAATAATATATTTATTTTTTTCTTTACCAAATTCTAACAGAAAACGAGAGCGCCCGAAAGGGAAAACCGAGGCAAGCCGCCATTTTGAATCCTCATTCACGGCTGTAATGCAAATTGCTTCCTCCTCGGTATACAAGTGCACTTCCATGTCAGGAAAAAAAACTACATTTTGCCGCCTGTAGTCCCCTATTTATACAAATAGGAGTCATTCAGGATTCAGCCATGTTTTTGCTCGGTGTTAGCAAATTACAGGTTTTAGCTTTATCCTGAAATGTTTTCTTTTATTTCTTCTTCTTCAGGGTAGTAAAACTCACTTTCGCTGTGAACACTGTCGTTATCGCTATCCATACTGTAAAATTAATGCTATTCTCCTGAGAAATGCTGGCAAAAATTTATAAGATTTTTGATAATCTTATAAATAAATCTTATTAAAAAAAGATAAATGTTGACAAAAAATGCTACTATGTTTGCTGTTGTTGTGAACGAGCGAGTCGCCAGAGGTCCATAACCGGGGTCCATAACTGTGCTTGCCAGCCAATCAGAGCGGTCCAAATCCTGTGCTCTGATTGGCTGGCGACCAGTTATAGACCCCGGTTACGGATCTCTGGTGACTCACTCATTCATAACAACAGCAAACATAGTAGCATTTTTTGTCAACACATCTTTTTTTAATAAGATTTATTTATAAGATTATCAAAAATCTTATCAATTTTTCCCAGCATTTCTCAGGAGAATAGCATTAATTTTACAGCATGGATAGTGATAATGACAGTTTTCACAGCGAAAGCGAGTTTTACTACCCTGAAGAAGAAGAAATAAAAGAAAACATTTCAGGAGAAAGCTAAGAACCTGTAACTTGCTAACACCGAGCAAAAACATGGCTGAATCCTGAATGACTCCTATTTGTATAAATAGGGGACTACATAGGCGGCAAAATGTAATTGTTTTCCTGCCATGGAAGTGCACTTGTATACTGAGGGGAAAGCAATTTGCATTACAGCCGTGAAGGAGGATTCAAAATGGCAGCTCGGCTCGGTTTTCCCTTTCGGGTGCTCTCGTTTTCTGTTAGAATTTGGTAAAGAAAAAAGAAAAAAAAAAAAATATATATATATATATATACGGTATATATATATATATATATATATATATATATATATATATATATATATATATAAAATTTACCAGCTTAAGGTCGGCCCGTATGGTGAAATACCGTGACCTTGGCCTTGAATACTGACCTTGGCCCAGAGGGCCTTGCTCAGTACTTTCAAGACCTTGGTCACGGTATTTCACGATACGGACCTCCCAGCTGGTGAATAACATATATGTATTCTATTCCCTTCTAGTGTGTTTCAGTCATTTGGTTTGATAGCCTGCAATATTGTTAGCATATTGCTTATCCTATGTGTATTACGCCACTCTACCCAATGGAGAATGAGCATTCAATATGGTTTACGATATTGCATGGTTGTCAAGACAACATGACGTCACACGTCGGAGATGTAAAACTAATGCGCTAGTGAGCGACTGTGACAATTTGCAGAGGTGGACAATAACAAAGTACATTTAATTGAGTACTGTACTTAAGTACACTTTTTGAGTATCTGTACTTTATTTGAGTATTAATTTTTTTTTGGCAACTTATGACTTTCAGTTCACCACATTTGAAAGACAAATATCATACTTTTTACTCCACTACATTTCTATCAAGGTCCTTGTTACTCGTTACTATGAAGTGGATTTGAAAGTGGATGTTTTTTCTTTTCTTTTCTGAAACGTGATTGTTTTTTATCGGATGTGATACTGAGACAGCCGATCAGTAATCACTAGGGTCACGTCATGTCCATAGACTGTACAAAATCAAGATCAATGATTTCTCCACAGCATTATTTAACACGATCAGTTGATGGCAGAATGGAAGGAAGCAGTTCTTCTGGGGAACAGATACATCCATGGTTCTATAGCTAGAACCTATGTTTCAGTTTTCTGAAAGGAATAAAGAGTTGTTTTGTTTTAAATGTTTGCTTTGTTTGTTATGGCAAAAATACAACAATGCGTCGACAGAAAATGTACTTTTAATACTTAAGTATTTTTAAAAGCAAGTACTTCAGTACTTTAACTTAAGTAAAACTTTGACTGTACAACTTTCACTTGTATTGGAGTAACATTTGACCAGTGGGATCTGTACTTTGACTTAAGTAATGAAGTTGGGTACTTTGTCCACCTCTGACAATTTGTAAACAACATGGCTGCCAGGTGTGCTTTGTTAAATATGGAAGATTTTGAGAGAATTTTGAAAGAGAAAGATGCGTTGAACACCCGAAAGGAATGTGTATGTATAATAATAATATTGGCTGGCCTTTTTTGTGGTATATTAGATATATTCCATTCGGCTAGCATGATATTGAACTTGTCTTGGACTCGTTCAGTATCATGCTAGCTGAATGGTATATATCTGATATACCACTCAACGCCAGCCAATGTTATTTAAATATGAATATATGTGTAGACTATATTACTGTATATATGAATTACAATGAACAGATAAGAATAGGTGGTATATGGTTTGTGTTTTGTTTTGTCAAGGGTTCACAGGAAATCTGTTTCAGGCTAGTGGTGTGTCCATGACTGGGAATCCCATCAGACACATCAAAAAGGTTGTGTGAGGAGCAATCAGTTACGAAGCTTGTGAGATATGTAATGCATTCATTAATTCATCCTTAGTTTAAATTATATTTTCAGAAATATACTTGGCTAAATTTGTTAGAATGTAGTGGCTAGTACAAATAAATATAAACTCTGTGCTAGCATTGTGCATTGTACAATGATTAGCTGAGACAAATTATGAACTCAAGTGATGTAGCTGAGGTTGAAGAACTGAACTGTCAGATTCAGAATTCACAAACCATGCTGACAGTGCTGGCAGTTTTTTTTGGTGTGTTTATTTACAGTTTTACCATTGTTATTGTTGGAAAGAAAGAAAGAGGTCATGCCCACTTTGGTTTAAATCAGAATACAATTACATACACAGATATTCAGAGCAATACACAAGTACAGACACTGATAGTAGCATTGCATTACACCTTTATATATATAATATATATATATATATATATATCACCCTCCAAACCCATTTCCCAGCACTTTTTGAAAAAATTTCTCTTGGGAGCCAGGCAAAGATAATTGGTCACAGATTTTTGTGTCTTTTAGGACACAAAGACATCTCCTATTCAGCCTCATGCAGCTGTCCCATTCATGAGCCCACAGCACTACACACACACACACACACACACACACACACAAACACACACACACACACACACACACACACACACACACACACACACACACACACACACACACACAGAGCCTGACTCAGTTGTCAAGCAGTGGCCGTGGGTGCTCTCCCACCCCTGGACCTGACCCTCAGACCTTTCCTCTACCAATGCTAGGATCCCTCGGTCACACTAGAATGCCCTGGGCCATTATTAGTACAGCCTTTGATATTAGCAAAGTCATCAATTAGAGGTCTTGGGTCACTCAGAGAAGTGCACCTGTTGGAATACTTACTTTTGGATCGATGGTTCTTACTGACATGGGTGATGTTGGCTTGATTATATTTTGGCAGGTGAATGGCCTTCCTGAGAAGAGTTTATGGGCCATTTGGGAATGGGTAAAGTCAATCCAATTTGTTTAAGCTGAAAACACACTAAGGTTATTACAGCCATACAGTATAATAGCAATCTAGCATCTTTATCTATATGAGTTTGGTAATATTTTATTTTCCTATCATGTGTTCATAAATGCATTAATGTGCTATATAGCATACATACTGTATTATAATGTCTGTCATAAACCTGTAATAAACCTAGCATAAACCTGTAATAATTGGTCATAAGTAGTTATAGATACATTCATGTAAATATGTCATATACAGCATTTTCTGGTTTTAGATACTCCAGTTATTGTTTTTTAAACACACCTATACCACAATGCTATTGAATGCTTGATTCTGATTGGTCAAAAGGTGCTGATTAACTTACTATAGCAGCAGCTCTGACAATAGTTCCAGCCTCAAGGTTTATATTAATGCACTCATTAATGCACTCACTGGATGCTGGACACTCCACACAGACTTTTTTAAGTGTAGTCTTTAATATGGTGAAGCTTTACTATGAGGAGATTTTTTGGAGAAAGTCACCTGAAGTAACTTGAAGTTTCTTTTACCACAGAGTGGTAGAAGAAGAATAAAATATTTTGAGGCATGTTGTTATTAGAAAATAATCAAATTTGAGGACATAACACATCTCACCATTGTCACTGATGATTTTCCTATGACAGCACACCCCATCATGTTTTTCCTCTTATATAACACCGTTCCACATATATAACACATTTTGCCAAGTCATTACAGACTTTACAGAAATTAAGAGCTTTTTCAGATTGTTATAATGCATTATAGCTTGCAGTAGAGAAACTACACCAGAGCCTGCAATATGGTGCAATACAACATTAGTGTCTGTTATGTAATGTTATGTGACCTGATGTTATAACGCTGTCACATCAGAAGAATACTCCTGCCTCTTAAGGTGAATGTAACTGTTTCTATAATAATATATAAGATACACTTTATAGCATGTTATAAATGCATTCATAATAGATTAGGGGTATAGAATAATAATAAGTGTTTCGAAGTAGGTGTGTCTAATAAACTGCCATCTCAAAATTTTCAAAATTAAGTGAAGAATCAGCTTTTGGAAATGGTTCAAACTTCTTGTATGGTGGAAGTGGTTTCTTATTTAGTATTTAATAATCCAATATTACAAAGTATACAAATTCATTATTATAACATTTTATAAACAAATTGCATATAACCTGTGAACAAAATATTCTTAATTCACTGCTTTAGTACTTGGAAGAAATGGACTTATTTGCTTACTTTAAATGACACAATAAAGAAAAACAATACTTAGCCATGTTGAATTCGGCCACTTCTTTGCTCCATGATTCCTGCTTCCCCTTTCTCAAACCAGTCCTCATTGACATCTGACAGTATTCATGTCTAAATGGTCAGAAAATCACCCAGGGAGGAAGTGGAGGGGACTCAGGCCATACAGTGCCTCTGGAAACAGTTGAAAGTAGGCTAACACATTTTCAGTGGGACCGCTTCCTGTGCTTTCTCCTGACTCTACCTTAATGGATCACATATGTGCAAAATGATGTATGGCCCTGAACGAAAAGCATCTGCACAGAGAGTACAAAAAGAGAGAACATCACTCCACTGTCTAAAGTCATGACAGTACCAAATGGAATTCCACATTGTTGGAGGGAAAATGGAAAGAAGATGCAGAATGATTACTCTAACAGTCGCAAACAGATTTGCAGCAAGTGATGATGGCATAGCCAGGCAAGACCATCTCATGGGACCCTCGGAGAAGCCAGAGGTCAACCACCCTTTTCCTGATGTGCCATATGTTAAAGGAATTCAGCAGTGCATTGTGGGAGTTGAACCCCCCACAACTCTGAAATTACTAACACATACAAATCCTGTTCTCTTTTTCTCTCTCTACACCTCTTTCAGACTCAGAGAACAAAAGCCTAGTAAAATCACGGGCAATGTGTAAAGTCCGGAAACTGTTTATGTTGCTTTTGGGGGGGGATCAAGCTCCTTTCCACGTGACTCCTCCCAAAAACCACCTTCTATAATTATTATATCTGATATATGTATGGCCACAACTAGCTGTCAGGACACCATGGTGAGGACCTCTCAGTTTTTTGAAGGTTTTGTTTTGTATTTTCCATGTAATATCTCCAGTTGTCAAATTCCATATGGAAATAGTGAGTTCTTGATAATATGGAGATAGAGCACAGTGTACTTGGCTTACATAGCCTAATATACTACCCAATCAGCAGTTTCTCAACTAACCTTAGTACGGCTGGGAAGGACCCTCTCTGTTTGCTCATAAACATAAACTGTTTAGCAATAATGAGATGCTATGCTAAAAAGATATTAAAGGAACAGTCCACTGTACTTCCATAATGAAATATGCTCTTATCTGAATTGAGACGAGCTGCTCCGTACCTGTCCGAGCATTGCGCGACCTCCCAGTCAGTCAGACGCAGTCAGACGCGCTGTCATGCCTGTTAGCAATGTAGCTAGGCTCAGTATGGCCAATGGTATTTTTTGGGGCTGTAGTTAGATGTGACCAAACTCTTCCGCGTTTTTCCTGTTTACATAGGTTTATATGACCAGTGATATGAAACAAGTTCAGTTACACAAATTGAAACGTAGCGATTTTCTATGCTATGGAAAGTCCGCACTATAATGACAGGCGTACTAACACCTTCTGCGTGCTTTGGCAGCGCATTGATATCTGAGCTCCGTATCAATGCGCTGCCGAAGCGCGCAGAAGGTGTTAGTACGCCTGTCATTATAGTGCGGACTTTCCATAGCATAGAAAATCGCTACGTTTCAATTTGTGTAACTGAACTTGTTTCATATCACTGGTCATATAAACCTATGTAAACAGGAAAAACGCGGAAGAGTTTGGTCGCATCTAACTACAGCCCCAAAAAATACCATTGGTCATACTGAGCCTAGCTACATTGCTAACAGGAGTGACAGCGTGCCTGACTGCATCTGACTGACTGGGAGGTCGCGCAATGCTCGGACAGGTACAGAGCAGCTCGTCTCAATTCAGATAAGAGCATATTTCATTATGGAAGTATGGTGGACTGTTCCTTTAACTTCTTTTTGAGAGGTATGCATTGCACACTGCACATTATAGGTTAATATCAGACATAGCTATGATATACAGGAAATGTGTGGGAATATGCACAATGGGATGTAACAGGGCAGCACGGTGGTGTAGTGGTTAGCACTGTCGCCTCAGAGCAAGAAGGTTCTGGGTTCGAGCTCAGTGGCCGATGGGGGCCTTTCTGTGTGGAGTTTGCATGTTCTCCCCGTGTCTGTGTGGATTTCCTCTGGGTGCTCCGGTTTCCCCCACAGTCCAAATACATGCAGGTTAGGTTAATTGGTGGCTCTAAATTGACTGTAGGTGTGAATATGAGTATGAATGGTTGTGTGTCTCTATGTCAGCCCTGTGATGATCTGGCGACTTGTCCAGGGTGTACCCCGCCTCTCACCCATAGTCAGCTAGGATAGGCTTCAGCTTGCCTATGACCCTTTACAGGATAAGCGGCTACAGATAATGGATGGATGTAACTGGCACTTTTTAAAATGCAAACCTCAATTTATTTTAGTTTTTCTAAAATTTGGATTATTATAACATTGCTAGTGAAATCGACTTGCAAGTTGTAGTTGATCTGGTCAGGCAGCATGAGAGGTTTTGATCTGTCTGTGCTGAAGGAGGTTGAATTGACAAACTAGGATCTAGGAATGTAGACCTCACCTGCCTAGGTGATTCTACCTCATGGATGGATCTGGGAGCGACAGTCACTGACACAGACACAGCTGTTCAGAGATATTCTTAGTTTATTGTAGGACAAACATGAGGATATATCCACATTCAAGAGTGTGTTGTAGCTAAATGATTGGAAGATGAGATTTACGAAGCTGACTTATCTGTGTATGACAGGGTAATGTCAATGGATGATGAAGTATTACATCACTGGTCAAAATAACCTTATGGAAACAGAGCAGATGTGCGAGCGAAGATAAGTTTCAAGGATTTAACTAGGACTAGACAAAACAAGTAGCAATCAGACCAGCCTGTAGCAGTTGCAAGCATGCCAAACAGATATCTCTATCACAACAGAAACTCGAAATTAGCAAGTAATGTACTATACATTTAACATTAAGTTAACTATGAAACCTTGCTGTAGCATTGACCTCACTAAAATGTTGATCCTAGTTACAGTCCCGTATATACAGTGGTACTTGAAAGTTTGTGAACCCTTTAGAATTTTCTATATTTCTATATAAATATGACCTAAAACATTATCAGATTTTCACACAAGTCCTAAAAGTAGATAAAGAGGGCCCAATTAAACAAATGAGACAAAATATTATACTTGGTCATTTATTTATTGAGGAAAATGATCCAATATTACATATCTGTGGGTGGCAAAAGTATGTGAACCTCTAAGATTAGCAGTTAATTTGAAGGTGAAATTAGAGTCAGGCGTTTTCAATCAATGGGATGACAATCAGGTGTGAGTGGGCACCCTGTTTTATTTAAAGAACAGGGATCTAGCAAAGTCTGATCTTCACAACACGTCTTTCTGGAAGTGTATCATGGCATGAACAAAGGAAATTTCTGAGGACCTCAGAAAAAGTGTTGTTGATGTTCATCAGGCTGGAAAAGGTTACAAAACCATCTCTAAAGAGTTTGGACTCCACCAATCCACAGTCAGACAGATTGTGTACAAATGGACGAAATTCAAGACCATTGTCACCCTCCCCAGGAGTGGTGGACCAGCAAAGATAACTCCAACAGCAAGGTGTGTAATAGTCGGCGAGGTCACAAAGGACCCCAGGGTAACTTCTAAGCAACTGAAGGCCTCTCTCACATTGGCTAATGTTAATATTCATGAGTCCACCATCAGGAGAACACTGAACAACAATGGTGTGCATGGCAGGGCTGCAAAGAGAAAGCCACTGCTCTCCAAAAAGAACATTGCTGCTCGTCTGCAGTTTGCTAAAGATCACGTGGACAAGCCAGAAAGCTACTGGAAAAATGTTTTGTGGATGGATGAGAGCAAAATAGAACTTTTTGGTTTAAATGAGAAGCCTTATGTGTGCAGAAAGGAAAATACTGCATTCCAGCATAAGAACCTTATCCCATCTGTGAAACGTGGTGGTGGTAGCGTCATGGTCTGGGCCTGTTTTGCTGCATCTGGGCCAGGATGGCTTGCCATCATTGATGGAACAATGAATTCTGAATTATACCAGTGAATTCTAAAGGAAAATGCCAGGACATCTGTCCATGAACTGAATCTCAAGAGAAGGTGGCTCATGCAGCAAGACAACGACCCTAAGCACACAAGTCGTTCTACCAAAGAATGGTTAAAGAAGAATAAAGTTAATGTTTTGGAATGGCCAAGTCAAAGTCCTGACCTTAATCCAATCGAAATGTTGTGGGAGGACCTGAAGCGAGCAGTTCATGTGAGGAAACCCACCAACATCCCAGAGTTGAAGCTGTTCTGTACGGAGGAATGGGCTAAAATTCTTCCAAGCCGGTGTGCAGGACTGATCAACAGTTACCGGAAACGTTTAGTTGCAGTTATTGCTGCACAAGGGGGTCACACCAGATACTGAAAGCAAAGGTTCACATACTTTTGCCACTCACAGATATGTAATATTGGATCATTTTCCTCAATAAATAAATGACCAAGTATAATATTTTTCTCTCATTTGTTTAACTGGGTTCTCTTTATCTACTTTTAGGACTTGTGTGAAAATCTGATGATGTTTTAGATCATATTTACACAGAAATATAGAAAATTCTAAAGGGTTCACAAACTTTCAAGCAGCACTGTACGTATGTATTATATTGACTAAAATGTTATTGTGCATTTCAGTAATAATTGTAGAGATACACTGAGTTGTAGTGTGTTTAATTATTCTTTTCAAGTCAAGTCAACTTTATTGTCAAATCTGCTATACATGCTCAACATACAGCACAGATGAAATTTCAGTCCTCTCTGACCCATGGTGCAAACAGGCAATGCAATAAATAAAAAATAGAATAATTGAAATAAACAATATAAACAGTATAAACACTCTAGATAAGAACTAGACATAGACTAAATAAACAAGACATAGACTAAATAAACTATAAGACATGGGGCAGACAGTGCAAACAGGCAATGTCTGCCCCATATATATATATATATATATATATATATATATATATATATATATATATATATATATACACACACACATAAATTGGAGCAAAAAAAAAAACAGTCAAGGGCACTTGAGGTATAGCAGGTAAACATGAAATAAGCAGTATAAGCAATAAACTTATAGCTGTTAAGGTGAGGTAGTGCGGAATAGTGCAAATGAGCGAGGTAAAGTGAAATGTGCAGTCCCTGAGTTCAGTGTGTTAATGAACATTGAGTATGTGTGTGTGTGTGTGTGCGTATATATATATATATATATATATATATATATATATATATATATATATATGATAATACTTTTGTAGATAATACTACTATAATTATAACTCAATACATGCTTATTTGCAGTGATGGCTGGTTGAAAATCTTTTGGGGGAGCATAGTGAATAATGTACTGTATATCACTATTCCATCCATCCATTATTTGTAACTGCTTTCCTGTACAGGGTCACGGGCAAGCTGGAGCCTATCCCAGCTGACTATGGGCGAGAGACGTGATGACAAGTCACCAGGTCATTGCAGGGCTGGCACATAGAGACAAACAACCATTCACACTCACGGTCAATTTAGAGCCACCAGTTAACCTAACCTGCATGTCTTTGGACTGTGGGGGAAACCAGAGCACCCGGAGGAAACCCACGCGGACACGGGGAGAACATGCAAACTCCACACAGAAAGGCCCCTGTCTGCCACTGGGATTGAACCCAGAACCTTCTTGCTGTGAGGCGACAGTGCTAACCACTACACCACCGTGCCGCCCCTATATCGCTAATAGATAATTTAAAAGTATGCATATCACTTTTGGCATTTGAATATGAACTGCATTTTGTCTGAATAGCAAACAGAAAAGTTGTAACCCTTTTGTTAAAAAAAAACAAACAAAAAACCCCCCGGTTTTTTACGGTTTGGTTATCTGTCCTTTTTTGTAATTTGTACTTTGATGAGACAACATGAACTCAGTCTATCAACTTTTACTTTCTCATTCATACATATTTTAGTGGAAAAATAATGATAGAATAAATAATGCATTTCATTCACATTCATTACACCTGTGACTGAGTCCCTCACATGTCTACTGGTGACGTATTACGGAAATGTCACCCAAATTGGCTAAAATATATCAGCCCATTGGAGCTCAGAACTAGGTGGGCGTGTCACGCTGTGCAGTCATGTTACATGACTGTTGCTGATTGGCTGTGTATACCTACAGCACTGGGCTCGTTACAGTTAGCCCACAGCCTCGCTTCATATCACTGTGTTTTTTGTACGACCTCTAGTGGTGCTGTTACACTCGTTTATTTATTTATTTATTTAATCACAAATAATCTGCTTTAAAATGTTTGTTAATCACAGATGAGGTGAGGTGATGTGCCCAAATATGAGTCCTTATATTGATTTTTATTTTACCTTTGGGGGGGCTTAGCACTGCTAGCCCATTGACACAAGCTGCCCATGGCTTCAGTGTTCAGAGATGTCTGTCAGCCAGTGTGCAGAATAAAACGCTCTCCAGTTGTGTCTGTAACAAGTGAATGCATAGTAGACATAACATCAGATCCTCATGTGTCCTGGGCATGGCAAGATGATGGTAGGTGGCAGGGGGTGACAGATGCTGCCTGCCAACTGCTTTGGCTCCTTGTGGACAAATACACACATGAATGGAGAAACACACACACACACACACACACACACACACACACACACAGAGTTACCCTTAAACAAACAGGTGCATGTTTTACACACAATGAATAGTAAGCATTAAGCATTCACACACACACACACACACACACACACACACACACACACACACTATATGCCTGTGCAGAGTAAACAAAGTAAAGGTGCTCTTTGTGGCGATGAATTCTGAGACAACACTCTCTTATAGCACTTCTACTTACTCACACACACACACACACACACACACACACACACACAGCAGTGTGGAAAATGAGCGTAAGCCGGTTTCACCCATTCTCACGCCCACACAGATTCCTAACTGTAGGTGCAGTGCAGTATGTGTAGGCTTTCAATGAGAAAACCATGCAGTGCTACACTGAAGAGCTTTAGAACTTTCTCTCGTTAAAAGAAAATGAACACAAAACCGAATGATCAACAAGATTATCATCTACGTATGGTATCATTACAGTCTCTCAAGTTTACACAGTATGGTGTGAAAAACAAACAAACAAACAAACAAAAAATCCAGTGAATGGCAGTACTAGTCAAGTCAATTTATTTGTATAATGCTTTTAACAATAGATATTATCACAAAACAGCTTTACATAAGAATAAAGATTTTAAACATATGAATTAATAAAGGGGCAGCACGGTGGTGTAGTGGTTAGCGCTGTCGCCTCACAGCAAGAAGGTCCGGGTTCGAGCCCCGTGGCCGGCGAGGGCCTTTCTGTGCGGAATTTGCATGTTATCCCCGTGTCCATGTGGGTTTCCTCCGGGTGCTCCGGTTTCCCCCACAGTCCAAAGACATGCAGGTTAGGTTAACTGGTGACTCTAAATTGACCGTAGGTGTGAATGTGAGTGTGAATGGTTGTCTGTGTCTGTGTGTCAGCCCTGTGATGACCTGGCGACTTGTCCAGGGTGTACCCCGCCTTTCGCCCATAGTCAGCTGGGATAGGCTCCAGCTTGCCTGCGACCCTGTAGAAGGATAAAGCGGCTAGAGATAATGAGATGAGATGAATTAATACATTTATCCCGAGCAAAATGATTCCTAGTAAATTGAGTTTTGCCAGTGGAAGTCCCTTGTTGATGTGATGTGATTGCTGTTTGTGCTGACAGGAAGGCAACAGTAACTCAAGTAACCACTCTTTACAACCATGGTGAGCAGAAAAGTATCTCAGAATGTACAACATATCAAACCTTGAGGCAGATTGGCTACAACAGCAGACCACATCTGGTTCCACTCCAGTCAGCCAAGGACAGGAATCTGAGGCTGCAGTGGACACAGGTTCACTGAAGACCAGGTAACATTTTCCCAGTCTTCAGCTGCCCACTTTCTGTGAACCTGTGCCCACTCTATTAGTTTGAATGGACAGACAGGTCATAGTGCACCATAGTATTGGTTTTGCTGCATTCTTCCAGGAAACAGAGTAAGATGAAGATCTCACTGACAAATCAGTGTCTATATTAAAAACATGAGGACGTGGCACAATATTGCATGACTCATCAGCATCAGATCCCAATATGCAAATACAGGCCATTTAACAGAGGAGTTAGGTGTAACAATTTGCATTCATAGAGTCTGGATTTCCTGATGAGAGTAAAACTGTAGGTGCCTCTTTGCCCTTTCCTGTTGTGTAATGAGATTTTCTTGTAAAACTTCAACACTATAAATCTGTTGTTGTATATAGGAACAATTTTATGGTCTTCAGAATGAGTTTTGGTGATTTTAGCATTTTGCTGTGCTCCTAATCAATTTGTACAGATCCATTTGCCAGAAATGACGTTAGATTGAAGGCTTGCAGTTCAGACCATTCCAACACCCTTCACATTCTTTCCATTTAGCATTCTGGTCATGTGCTTGTAGCATCCAGAATGTTACGTAACTTTATTTACACAGGCTATTTAGAAAACCCAGTGGTTGCCTAATCCAAATGCTAAGAGACTCACCCAGTTAAAAAAAATTGTGTTTTAGTTGTAGAGCAGAGGATAACAACTGTCATGTGTATATTGGGAATTAAGGTTCTCGGTTCTAACATGCCTGATGAGTTAAATCAGGTATAATTAAGCAAGAAAATCATCAAACTGTTCTGGATGTACTGTATATGAATGCTAAAACAGTGAATATTAAACAGAAACCATTAAAGTATCTAAGTAACTTCTGCATTCTTTGAATAAAATGGTTATTCAGGAGTTCTTTGGATAGCTTCCATTAAGGTTCTACTTGGAACAGTCTTTGATATGGAAACACTTGGTATGACACAGACTCTTTAGTGGTTTTTCCAGGGTTCTCGGTTTAACCTAAGTCAGTTTGAACACCCTAAATTCAGCAGTCTACTTTAATGATACTTGAATGTAAATTGTTCTAGACATCCTAACAGTTATAATAATCTGAGAAAATGGTTGTATAGAATTGCAGAAGAAAGAAGTGAATCATCATTCTATGCTTTGAGCGCTAGATCCTCTGATTTCATTACAGCCCACATAAAAGAGCCTACTGACATCAGTCAGTCAGAAGAGTTTAGGAGGATAGACAACAAAGCAATCAGATTTTAGCATGATAGAAAAGTCCAGTTCACTACAAGACCAGTATTCATAGAGCTACATGACACCTGCATAACTGGTATACCTACATAAAACTGCATCAATATATTTATACAAATTTAACACCTTTATAAGGTTGTGTTAAGACACATTATATCACAACACTGTTGAATTCACAAATCTAATTGGTCAGATAGTGTTCATAAACAGCAGCTCTCGCAATAGTTCTCGCTGTAATTCAACACGGTAAAAAATGATTTGTTGTTTTAACTTAGTAGCTAGTAACAGGGCTGCATTAAAATTTTGAGTTAATTGAAACTCATACAGTAAGCTAGCATAATGAGGCAATCAACTTAACATATATATAAACATTTCAATGGTTTATATCTTTTCAATGATTTATAATGATCTATAATGATTTTCCTGTTTTCACAGTTATACTTTGTGACTATATAGGACAGAGTTATAGAAGCGAGTTATTTATAATCACGCTATCTGTTATCACTGCGAGTTGGCCTAGTGGTTAGCGTGTCAGCCTCTCGATCGCAAGTTCTACTCGCGGTCAGGTCATACCAAAGACCATCATAAAAATGGTACCTACTGCCATCTGGCAAGGCACACTGCAATACAGATGTGAGTGGGGAGTCAAACTCTTGCGGTTACCAAAGGACTAGCCCCTTACTGTAACCCTAGCTATGTAATAGGCGAGAGGCCGAGGGCTACAGAAATGGAGATCGGCGCTGCCCTATGTGCCATATGGTGTGGGAAGGACTATCTTTTATCACCCAAATGAGGATGGGTTCCCTTTTGAATCTGTTTCCTCTTGAGGTTTCTTCCTCGTGTCGTCCGAGGGAGTTTTTCCTTACCACCGTCACCACAGGCTTGCTCAGTGGGGATACATTAGGGATAAAATTAGCTCATGTTTAAAGCCTTTAATTTTCTGTAAAGCTGCTTTGCAAAAATGTCTTTTGTTAAAAGCACTATACAAATAAACTTGACTTGAATCAGTGAACTCAAAATTTTAAGGTAGCCCAGTTACTAATGTTTTTAAGTTAGTACTGCATTTTTTTTTACAGTGAAATAACAGATATAGGTATATGAATACACATGTTCTTAAATGTCATAATTTCTATAGCAACAGCTCATTCACAGGGACTTGATGGAAATTCACTGGAGGAAGCGCTATGTTATCTAATATCTAAAAATAAGCAGATTTAAAAATGTGTTATTTAACTAAGAAAAAAGTCTAATCCTTGATATGGTGACACTTTCTGTAAGAACACGTTTATGGAAGGAGTCTGCAGTGTCAGCACATTGTATCAAGCAGTACGTTTTCCACCATGGGAAAGTCTTCAGGACAGATGACCTCTGGTAACATAACAAGTTGCTTTTTTTCCTTAATAACTTCAGCTGAGCAGAAAAAAAGAGAGGATGGTGAGGGAACAACTGTTAATAGCTGGTATAACAAGTGCTCTTGTAAATGATAAGTATTATGTTATTGTAGACATTAGATCTAACTATAAATCCATAAAGAATTGTGATGCATCATTTATTAATTAATGAAAAAATAGCTATTGTTGGCAAATTATTGTGGTATAAAAGGAATAAAATATGACAGGATGTGCTGTTATAGGAAAATAATCCAGCTTTCTATCAGGACATATCACACCACCCTGGCATGGATTATTTAATGGCTTTAACGGTTTGGCACATCATGTGTTATCCTTACTTATAACTTATAGCAATAACAATGACACCATGACACTATACCAACAAAATTATGGATATTTATTTCTGTATCTTGACTGAGTTTAAAATTTTCACTTCATGTCATGCCATAACACTGCAATGACAGATATATATATATATATATATATATATATATATATATATATATATATATATATATATATATATATATGTTTCCTTACTCTAAAACAGAGTTTGATTTTGATGTTTGACATGCCACATTTCTGTCATTATGAGACATAACAAAAGTGCACTGAGCTACCTGGTGTCATGACAAATCAGCTGCAAAACTGTCATAGCAGAATGGTATGTCAACAACACTATGTCAACTTGACATCAACAATGCAAAGAACAATCTCGATGACGCTTCGTGTAGGTGTTTTGTAGGTATATCTTATGTAGGTGTTATGCAGAGGTGGACAGTAATGAAGTACATTTACTTGAGTACTGTACTTAAGTACACTTTTTGAGTATCTGTACTTTACTTGAGTATTTTTTTTAACTTATGACTTTAACTTCACTACATTTGAAAGACAAATATCGTACTTTTCACTCCACTACATTTCTGTCAAGGTCCTCGTTACTCGTTACTATGAAACAGCTTTGAAAGTGGATGTTTTTTTTCTTTTCTTTTCTAAAACATGAGTGTTTTTTTTCACAGGTGACACTGAGACAGCTTATCAGTAATCACTAGGGTCACATCACATCTATAGACTGTATAAAATCAAGTTCAATGATTTCTCCGTAGCATTATTTGAACATGATCAGTTGATGGCAGAATGGAAGGAGGCGGTTCTTCTGGGGAATGCACACATGGTTTTACCTAGAACCTATGTTTCAGTTTTCTGAAAGGATTATAGAGTCGTTTCGTTTTAAATGTTTGCTTTGTTTGCCGAAAACAAACCACATCACGGCCTACAAAAATTCGCCTTCCAACCTGCGGAAGCATATTGAGGTATATAAACGTTTGTCTGTGCTTTTAGAGCTAGCGATAACATTACCATAACTATGCAGTCTGGTTAGTCAAATGACTTTCTATGGATTTGCCCGCCAAATTGCTGTAGCCTTGTCCACAGCTAACGTTAACACAGCTAGTTAACTTGGACACTGTTAGTTAGCATGTAAAAACGGAGTTACGCTAACACGAATAACGTTAACTTATCTGAAGTCCTTTCAGAAATATGTTTTAGCATAGTCTTGTCAAATAAACAGAATGTAGAAATCTTTCTTTTCTAGTAATGTTAGCTACCCAATATGATTTCGAGTTTGAAAAAAGTTTGCTAGCATGTCAGGTGGAATTTCACTGACTAGCTAGCTTAATGTTAAACCACCATGATGGCACAGCATGCGTTCATTTTGTCAATTTACATTTCTGTATTTGGTAACGACATTAGGTACTGTAAGCGTTGTGGCAACAATGCATTGACAGAAAATGTACTTTTAATACTTAAGTATTTTTAAACGCAAGTACTTCAGTACTTTAACTTAAGTAAAAATTTTACTGTACAACTTTCACTTGTATTGGAGTAACATTTGACCAGTGGAATCTGCACTTTGACTTAAATAATGAAGTTGGGTACTTTGTCCACCTCTGGTGTTATGTAGCCATATGAACAAATGAAATAGTTTCAAAAGTTGAAACTGCTATATATAAGGAAGGTAAACACTTCCAATTAACCTTCAAATTAACCACCTCCTGTCTTCTCCACTCTTGGCTCTAAAATGCTGATAAACGATTTAACTCTGTTTTGCATTACAAAGCCTCAGTGAATCACACTTTTTCCCAGTGGTTGATATTCACCATTGACCTGATCTGTCTTTGAGGTTGTGCCACTGAGGAGCTTTTGTAGATCAGGGTGTCCGCATGGTTCAAATTATAGGCCGGGTGCAGGGAGGATTTTATTTGTCTATCAGGTGGTATCAGGGGGTGAACCCTAAAATCTGACAAATTGCCGAAAATTGCAGACATGCACTCATTCCTGTTTGGACGCTCTCACTCCATCTGGTTGTGATTTCAGCACAAAGGATCCTCTGCAACGCATGCACCCGTCCGCCCTGCCCCCCTCCCCCCAATCTCTACTTCAGTGTTCCTCTAACTGACTTAGAGAAACTACAAGAAAGATGCTCTTCTCTCTTTCTCACTCTCTCTTTTTGTCTCAGTAGGAGACATAGGCACAACGCATGGATGCTTGGCAGATGGCTGACTGTGAACATTCCTCCATGTTCTCTTTAGTGGAATTGAACTGAAGACATGAGGGATGAAGGCAGCATCATGAGAACTGTTGCACATTTCAGTCTGTAACTTGAAGCAGTGGAGATAAAAGATGCGCAGATAAATTCAGTGCGCTTGGCCACACATTGGCCATGCACAAACAATTAGGGCTTCAAACGGCCCAGACTCTACTGACAGGCTGATGTTAGACATCACTGCTGAATAACTGACTTATGCACTGCATACTACATATTCATGTTCCTGCATTCTGATCATAACTCTTACCTATATATGTATTATCCTGCAAAATTGTATCCATTACTAATTATTCAACTGCTTTTTTAGGAGGGAAATCATGGCCATTTCCTAAAAACAAACCAGAAAAACACTCTCGCACCCTCAGCAATTTGGAGATGGAGAGCTGGAAATGAACTTGCAACCACTCTGTCACAGAAACAAGGTCCAGTCATGTTTCACAAGAAAAGTAAGAGCCAATTGTGTTTCATTTTTAATAGATGTCATTCAGTTTATTCTCCACAGTGTAATCTGATGTGAGATGTGCACTTAAACTGTACCACTGGTGTCACTTATTGGGATTACCACTTTTTATTAGAAGAAGAACAACAACTTATTCATCACACGCTTGTGAAATTCCTCTCTGCATTTAACCCATCTGAAGCAGTGAACACACACATGAGCAATGAGCACACACACATACCCAGAGCAGTGGGCAGCCATGCTACAGTGCCCGGGGAGCAGTTGGGAGTTAGGTGCCTCGCTCAAGGGCACGTCAGCCCAAGGCCGTCCCATATTAACCTAACCGCATGTCTTTGGACTGTGGGGGAAACCGGAGCACCCGGAGGAAACCCACACAGACATGGGGAGAACATGCAAACTCCACACAGAAAGGCCCCCACCGACCGCTGGGCTCGAACCCAGAACCTTCTTGCTGTGAGGCGATCATGCTAACCACTTACACCACTGTGCCGACCACACCACCATGCTAATATTAGCATTATTATGGACTATTTTCATGCCGTACATTTTACATTTCTATTAGCAGTGCTACCTGCTCAAATACAGTAGTTCACATCTACAAATGTGACCAGTGAGAACAAACCGGAAGGCTCAAACACAGGCTGCTGGACACACCATGTTGTTCAGCCAGCACAGCTGCTTAACTTCTCAGGTTTCAAATTTGTTCGTTCAGCTTCCTGCCTTGCTACCAGACCCCTCACATATTCCCACTATCACACGCCACCTCCACACACGCACTGCACTGAAAACCATGATGTCACCTGTGGGATCTACTTGCCTTTATTTTTGCACAATAAATGTTTGTTAAATAAAATGTGCACACTCTCAGTTTTGGCTCTTATCTTCACTGACGTCACATTTGGTTTGGTTTGGTTTGGTTTGGGTGGCCTCTTGTGCATTTTTTCACATTAGTGTTTCTTCCATTCTCTCAGAGCAGGGCAGCAGACATACTTTGATCATACTGAAGACTCAGCTCTCTGTACATTCTAGTGCTTTTGCAATTATATTCCCAGGTTTACAGAATAATGTGTATTTAACATAAATAATTGTCTGATAGTTAAAATTTAAATCATTATTCTAGGGTTCCACAGTTGTACAGTTGTACTACAGAGTACAACAAAAACTACCCTTAATTGTCCACAAAATTATTCTATCTACATTCCCTGGATATGAGCAATCACACACTCTGATTGGCTACTCTACTACTAGGCTATTAGCTCATATACCGTGAGTAGAGAAAAACAAAATGGCAGAGTGCATCAAGTCAGATATATCACTTTGTTATCAAGTATTTAAAAGAAACAGAAATAGCTAAAATAATATAGCTTTTTTTCCCCACCTCAATATCTCCTGTTCCACACTCCAGCCCAGTTGGTGGCAATAATGCACCTTTAAGTTGGTTTGCCAACCACCAAAACCATAAAGAAGAAAAACAAAATGCCGGAGCATGTTGCTGAACCAACCGAGGACGAAATAAAAACTACTTGAAAACAAAACACAAAAAAAACCCCAAAAAAGCAACAAAATATGGAATGAAAGTATTGGTAAGAACGTATCTTTTTTTCTTTTTTAAGAATTATTATTAATGCATTTTTCACAAATTGCTACTGTCATTTCAGAAGTTTGTTTACATTCTAAGACGAAGTGATTTTGTCAGATGTTTTTATTTATTTTTATTTATTGAATTTGCAAAAAAAAAAATTCTCTGTTTCTCAAAATCCAATGAATGTGCAGAGAATAAAACAGTTATTCCACTCAATCTCGTCGTACATGGCTTATAGCCAACCCAGAGCTATGTGCCTCATCGGCTGTCAGCTCATATACAACTCAATTTTGTCGAATAACTGTTAAATGTATGTTTTTATTTCGAAATAAAAAAATTCCTTCCTGTTATTTCCTTCCTGTTTTCTTTCATGTTTTATACCATACTGTGTCATGTTTACTTTAGGAAAACACCAGTCCCTCTTTTTCATTTGCATATGCTATCACGTATTCTGTTATAGGAAAATAAGTAATGACAGGGTGGTGTGAAGTATGCATTACCACACAAAAGTTGGTAACATTCCAATAACAGCATACCCGAAGGGTTTTATTCCTCTTATATCACTGTAATTTGACCTTGCTAATATATATATTTTTTATTAATTAAGAAGTGACATGTTGTCCCTTCGGCATGGTGGTGCATTAGATTGGCACCTCACAGCAAGAAGGTTCGGAGTTTGAACCTTGTGGCTGACTGGGGTCTTTCTCTGTGGCGTTTACGGTACATGTTCTCTTCATGTCTGCGTGGTTTTCCTCTGAGTGCTCAGGTTTCCTTCAACAGTCCAAACACATACACATTATTAGGTCAACTGGCTCCTCTAAATTGCCCATATGTGTGAATGTGAGTATGAATGTTTGACCTTGAAAGAAATGGATATCCATCCATAATGGATGGATGGATGTTGTCCCATTGAACTGTTTCTAGTTATATTTAGTTTTGGAACATTAGGCTAACTAGCTATGCACTGGAATTATTTCTGATAGCGTTACAGGAAAACCCACAGATGCATGCACACTTGGCCCATGTTCAGGTGTAATTTGGTACATTTGGTACATCAGGATATGGCAGGCTATGGTTCAGATTTGTCCCAGGTCTGTTTGTCCATGCCTAATCTTGATCAAATGTACCAGATTGCAGCCACATGTTGCCCAGGTGTGCATGATCCTTTGCTGTACCTTCAGAAATCCCAAGAATTTCTCTTTTGGCAGATGAAACCACACAGATTACTTCATATGATACTTCAAAAAGACAAGGAAAAAGACTATTACTTACCTTGCTGCCCCTGGATAAGATGAGTGCAGGTTAATTGTTTCATCACTACACCATAGGTGGATAAACTAAGAAAGTTATTCAAGTGCCCCAGAAATCAAAATTGGTGTTTCAGAGCTTTTGGTACCCGTTCTTTAGTGTTACAGACAACAATACTGTTGTAATCTAGTTGTAGAAAAAAAAATCTTTGGCTCTCCATGGCTTTGGAGATATTCAGATTTTTGGAAACTGCTAAAACATTTCTTGCACTGGTTTTGTGTTTTTCCAGTTAAATGTTCTCTAGATCTTATACAGTATATGTCCCATCCACCATGGTTCATCATGTTTTAGGCTATGCATCTTCTCACACATTATTCCTTTTTCATGACATGGGACACATCTAGGCCAAAGGAAATTTGCTGACTGGAGAAAGTTCATGAACTCATCATGTAACAATTAACAGTTGGCATTAGAAGGCGAAGGGTCGGAGTGTTATTGTAGCTAGCATGTAGCTGTCTAATGGGGTTGTCTGCAGGATTACTGTATATAACGCTCAGATCCATTACATTCTGAATAACATCGATATTGTCTGATTATTTGTCAGTGCAATTTATCACAAGAATTTAACAATCAAATTAAAGTGCAGAAATTGAACTCCTGATGTTACTAATATTCTTCTAAACCAGTTATCCCTTGTGGGTCATGGGAAAGGTAGAGCCAATCCTAGCTGACAATGGGTGAGAGATGGGGTACACCCTGGACAGGTCGCCAATCTATTGCAGGGCTAACACAGAGAGACAGACAGCCATTCACACTCATATTCACAGCTATGGGCAATTTAGAGTAGCCAGTTAACCTAATCCGCATGTCTTTGGACTCTGGGAGGAAACCAGAACACCGAAAGTGACGAACTCCACACAGAAAGACCCCGTTCAACCGGCAGGTTCAAACCCAGAACTCAGAAAGACCCCGGTCAACCAGCAGGTTCGAACCCAGAACTCTGCTTGTGAGGTGGCAGGTAACCTGACTAATATTCAATATCAGACAAATTCATTCTTAAATTCTTTTACATTTTTGCGAATATTGATATAAATGGATTCAATTTAGGATGAGTCTCCATGCTCAGTGAAAGACACTTCAAATAGGAACTGGAACACTACGGTACCATCCAATTCCTAACACAAAGCCGCTGCTACTACAGTGCTGCTCTGCCCCCAAAAAGGAACTGCCTCATACAGAGAGCGTTGTCGTTTTATAGCCAGAGAGAAAAACACATGGACACATTAACTGGCATTGTTGCAAACTTTTTTCTACAGCTGCGCTTTTGCATACCACTCCGCAGCAAGAGCGTTTCCATTCCCATCATGCAACAAATGCAAAGTCGTAACAATAGCAGAGCTGTTCTCCAAAAAAAGGAAAAAAAAATAAAGAGAGAATCCACCCTACACCTGCTGTGTGCAGTAAAAGCAAAGAACAACTGGACACATAGTGTACTGTGCATGTGTGTGGTGTGTACATACCCAAAAATGAAAATGCACTCTGCTCAATTTAACCCTCTCATGAAAGCCAGGTTGTCGCCATTGGGGCTTTAGATGGTCTCTGAGAGAGAGGTATGGAAAAAATGTGTTTGACAGTAGGGCAGAGATTAAAAGGCTCTTGTTGGGCTTGGTCCATTAAAACCTGTGGTGCCACGATGCCACAGTCTGGACTCTTCTGCATTTGGAAAGTATGTTTATCATTCCAACAGCACCACTCAGATACTACTTTGTCACCTTATGTGTTAATGTTTGTGTCTACAACTCTCTATCTTTCTCTATGCTTGTGAGGGTGTATTTATATCTCGATAGATCAAATGCCCCCTCAAATACAGGAATATCTGGCTGTTTTGATCTTGTAAGGACATTTTTCTTGTGCCCATGATCTAAACTCCATCCCTTTTCTTCCCCCAAAACAGCAGCCTTTTTTATGGCATCATTTTGGTTAATGAGGTTAAAGATATGGTTAAATTTAGGTGTAGGCATAGCTGCATTAATAATAACATCGATAGAAGGTCCTCATAAGGATAGTAAGATATTGTGTGTGTGTGTGTGTGTGTGTGTGTGTGTGTGTGTGTGTGCGCGCAACCAAGTGTGCTCATGAGAGCACAAGAAGGAGGATTACTTGTTGAAATAGCAATGGATCAACTCAAAGACAACATTGGCTTGATTTGTACGCGCCTCCATTGGAATGAAAGGCCATCGCAGCTGTCTATTTGGACAGCTGCTCATTTTCAACATATTTGACCAAAACGAAAAAGGAATCCGAACAACGTTAGAACACACACTTGCCTCCCTTCAGATGACTTACTTATAAACATTCAATTGTTCTTTCTAGCCAAGTTAATGCATGTTCAAGTAATCCTATGACATTAACACATAGGGTGTGTGGCTGATTGCATATTGCATGTATGCTGACATGTATGTTGATGGGAGCAACCAGCATAGAAAGACCCAGAAATATGACCCCACAGCACACAGAGTCGTCATTCATTTGCCACAAAACTTCACATACCCATGTTAAGGGTATAGCCTTGGCATACATTCACTCAGAGAATATGGGACACTGGCCAAGGGCGAGTCATATGGTCAGTGCTTGTGTGTGTGTGTGTGTGTGTGTGTGTGTGTGTGTGTGTGTGTGTGTGTGTGTGTGTGTGTGTGTGCATGCATGTGAAAGTGTTTGCATTTTACCCCTAATCTCCCTTCCATAATATCCAGGAATCAGAGAACATCTCTCAACTAGACACTAATCAAAGTGCCGATTCTTTAAAAGACAGCTGTTGTCATGTGTGTTAATTCAGAGCTATCTCCGTATGCAAAGTCCCGCCGGACATAGTTGCTTGGTGTGATCGGCCCAGAAACCAGGGTTAATTTTGCTCTCTCGTCCATGGTAAGTGACAATTAGTTTGTTTTGGACTTCTCATATTTGTACACCAATTTATAATAAATACTTTTTTTTATTATTTGCAGCTGCACATTAGATCCATTAAATTATTAAATTATTCTCTTCTCTTTTTTATTTGTCATTTTTAAAATGATATTTGGTTCTTTATGTTTTACTTATTGTAAAATTTTATATGTCTTAATCTTATTCTATTTTTATTTCACCTCCCAAAAGTTGTTCTTTCTAATGTGAGCAATTTAAAGCAGCTGTGTGTATATTTGAACTGGTTTATTGTAATGTGTTGTCAGTTGAATGAGTCCCTGCTGTCAAATTTAACGTTGATCATGAACATGGCCCTATGTATAAAAAATAATAATAAATAAAAATAAAATATATTTATAATTCCAGTTGTACTCAGTTAATAATTTTAGAGCTAATGAAAAATTAGCACATGCTCTTTATAGGGAGACTAACAAGGAATTGACAATTTCATTAATCTCGAATTGTTCTCTTTTCTCATAATGTAATTTCACAACTGATTGAGCAAAACCAAACATGAATCCAGTTGATATAATGAATGATCACATTAACAATTCAATATCTTCTGTGGGAAAAAAAAAAAGTTAGCTTTATATTTATAACTTTTAAGAGAAAACTCTTGAGACAGCAGAGCTTGATCTGAGATGACACTGTCCTAGTGTGGCTTTTCTTTACAGGAATTTTAACACAAAAGCAGCTTGTCCTCTTTCTGACATTGTACTAATTCCGGGGAAAGGACACTTTGATCCATTCTTCATACTCTGAGCAATTGGTCATCAGCAGATGTGGTATTTTTGAGGGTTACAATATGTTCTGAATTCTTGGCTTGGTCCGAGCGAGAGTCTGAGAGTGAGGTCACATTTGATTCCAGGGATTTATTGAGCCATTGTGTGCTCCCACACACTGGACTGCAACAGCTGAAGGGTTTGAAATGAGATCCTGAGCAGGTGCTCGAGTGGGAGAGAAGGGAATTTAGGAGAATTTGTCCTGCTTCTCTTCCTGCCTCCTTCATCTCCACTCATGTCCCTCACCATTAGCACAGAAAAACTGAAGGACTTGAATGGAAAAAAGAGGACCATTCACTTAAAAAAAAAAAAAGACATGACAGCACATGTAAGCCAGATACAAATGTGAGGAAATGGAGCAATAAATAAGAAGATAAGAAGAAACTGTACATGGGTGCATAACTAAATGCTTGTTCAGTTGTGTCTTACCTTAAGATAAAAATACTAAATGTTTGAACTGATAGGATTTCAGTCAGTGCTCTTGTACTGGAATGGTTTTGTTATATAAGGAATATCACTGGAATATTATTCTATTCCCAGTAAGGAATATTCAGACATTAACAACAACAATATTAATACAAAGTAGGTTTTACAATAACTTAATGAATATGTAAAGAAGGAATAAAACATGGGGTGTTCTGTTATAGGAAAATAATCAGTGGGGTGGTGTGATGCAGCTCGACACAAAACGGAGTTACTGATACCTCCCCGGGGTTGATTATTTTCCTATCATAACATGTATTGAAAAATTTTTTTCCTCTGATATCAATTTTCCACATTTTATTTGTTTGTTTGTTTGCATTTAATGTTGCGGAAGATTCATGAAACAAGTAAGTTCCTGTTATCACTTAAATTATAGCAGCTATAAACAGTCATTCAGCCTCTATTTCTTGAAGTTAATAAGCCAAAAAAAACACAACATTTCATGTTACTGAGGAACAGGAAAGTGCAGAATCCCCTATCCCATAATGGAAAACTTAACGACTGTTACAAAGCTCTGACACTGTAGGCTCCTTCCAGAAGTGTTACATAATCACCTCCTTGTTGAAAGGGTCACCATACAATATCAATTATTATTCTATCCACATTCACTGGATATGAGCAATCACATGCTCTGATTGGCTACACTACTACAAGACTATCAGCTCATATACCCTGAGTAGAGAAAAACAAAATGGCGGAGCGTGTTGCTGAACCAATCGAGGAAGAAATAAAAACTCTACTCGAAAACAAAACCACAAAAAATAAAAAAACCAACAAAATATCGAATATACAGTGGTGCTTGAAAGTTTGTGAACCCTTTAGAATTTTCTATATTTCTGCATAAATATGACCTAAAACATCATCAGATTTTCACACAAGTCCTAAAAGTAGATAAAGAGAACCCACTTAAACAAATGAGACAAAAATATTATACTTGGTCATTTATTTATTGAGGGAAATGAGCCAATATTACATATCTGTGAGTGGCAAAAGTATGTGAACCTCTAGGATTAGCAGTTAATTTGAAGGTGAAATTAGAGTCAGGTGTTTTCAATCAATGGAATGGCAATCAGGTGTGAGTGGGCACCCTGTTTTATTTAAAGAACAGGGATCTATCAAAGTCTGATCTTCACAACACATGTTTGCAGTAGTGTATCATGGCACGAACAAAGGAGATTTCTGAGGACCTCAGAAAAAGCGTTGTTGATGCTCATCAGGCTGGAAAAGATTACAAAACCATCTCGAAAGAGTTTGGACTCCACCAATCCACAGTCAGACAGATTGTGTACAAATGGAGGAAATTCAAGACCATTGTTACCCTCCCCAGGAGTGGTCCACCAACAAAGATCACTCCAAGAGCAAGGCATGTAATAATCGGCAAGGTCACAAAGGACCCCAGGGTAACTTCTAAGCAACTAAGGCCCTGTCCACATGGCAATGGATTCAGGTGACTCCGATACAATTGCTTATCATTTAGGCCTGGCGTCCACACGGCACCGGCGTTTTGGGTGCCCAAAACGCAATCTTTTTGAGAACGGGTTCCAGAGTGGAAAGATCTGGCAACGTTGCCGTTGTGAAGTCGTCTGGATGAGTAGAACGGATTTGTTTACGATGATGTCACAACCACATGACTGTCAGTGCTTCACGCCGGGTAGAAGTGTAACGAATATCACCAGGATATCACCAGGAAAAAGCCTTACAGAGCACTAGTGAGAGTGAAACACGAGCTTGGATATTATTATTATTATTATTATTATTATTATTATTATTATGTTCAGTGTTAGTTCACAGTAGTAATGCAAGAAGCAGAATAGTGACAGTAACAGTGAAGCAAAAACACGCAATTGTACAAACACTGCAGCTCTACAGCAAAATATTCATTTATGAAATGGTCTGATTCTTAACACCAGTAGTGCCAATGATCTCATTACGATGCGATGCGAGTTGTCAACAAATCCTATAACTTGGTTCATGAAACACACTTACAAAATATTTTCACTGTGAATATTTATTGTGTAATGGTGCAAAGTGAGAGAGAGAGAGAGAGAGAGAGAGAGAGAGACTCTGCCCTTAGGGCAGAGTCAATCCCGCCAGCAAAAATAGGGGAAAAAAGGAGCGATCTCACCTCTTCAGATGTTGGTTTTAGTCCTACAGTACATTCCTCAAAAAGGGTGTAGAGGAGCAAATTAATCCATCAACGTGTAGGATTCAATTTATTCCAGACCATTAAAGACGCCACCTTCCGCATAGAATCATGCGTCATCCTCGCCGCCATATTGGATAGGTCAAAGCGGAGAATAAAGATTCATGCGCTGCCTTTAACTGTACCAACAGGTTTACCGTCCAAACGAGATCACATGGGATTACCTTTCACAGGTGAGAAACAACAAATTAATCCATCAACGTGTAGTATTCAATTTATTCCGGACCATTAAAGACGCCGCCTTCCGCGTAGAATCATATGTCATCCTCGCCGCCATATTGGAAAGGTCAAAACGGAGAATAAAGATTAGCTGTGTTTAACTGTACCAACAGGTTTGCCGTCCAAACGAGATCACATGGGATTACCTTTCACAGGTGAGACTGGAAAAATACTTTTCATTGTATTTGGTCATTATAATGTAATTTTACGAACAGATTTTCCTGACTTTGTGGCTAATATGAAGTCTCGCGCATAATAGTTTATGCGCATGCGTCCTTACTTCTTCTATTGTTCTGGTGTCTCCAAAGGGACTGTCTTACAGCGCCCCTAGAGGTGTGGCATGTGTATTGCATCGTTTTCAGCAAGCGTTGCGTTGCCATATGTACCTGATATTTTACTGATCCGTTGCCCATGTGGACGCGATATTTTTTTAATAAAATCTCGTTGCCGTTGTCGTGTGGATGTAGCCTATGGCTACATCCACACGACAACGGCAACGAGATTTTATTAAAAAAATATCGCGTCCACATGGGCAACGGATCAGTAAAATATCAGGTACATATGGCAACGCAACGCTTGCTGAAAACGATGCAATACACATGCCACACCTCTACATGCGCTGTAAGACGGTCCCATCGGAGACACCAGAACAATAGAAGAAGTAGGACGCATGCGCATAAACCCCTTCTTCTACCCGGCGTGAAGCACTCACAGGAACACACAACAACAAGAAGAAGATGGCTGCGACTACGCGAGGAAATCGTGCCTTCTGTGTGTACAAATTAGTTTTATTAGTGTGCATAGTTTTATATAACTTAATTTTCTTATTGTGTGTGAACATTTTGAAAAGCATTTTTATATAATTTATATAACTTTTTATATTGTGTGTGAACATTTTGAAAAGCATTTTTATATAATTTATATAACTTTTTATATTGTGTGTGAACATTTTGAAAAGCAGTCTTATCCAATAAAAAAAAGAAATTCAAGAAATGGTTCAGTTACTTGTTTATTTAAAAGAAAAGCTGTATACAAAAGTGAATGCAATGCAGTGGTTCATACAAAACAGCAAGAGTGCTGCTTGTTCTAGTCATGTGGTTGTGACGTCATCGTAAACAAATCCGTTCTACTCATCCAGACGACTTCGCAATGGTGCCGTTGCCAGATTTTTCCACTCTGGAACCCGTTCTCAAAAAATATCGTCTTGGGGCACCCAAAACGCCGGTGCCATGTGGACGCCAGGCCGAAACGATAAACAATTTTATCAGATTCACCTGAATCCGTTGCCGTGTGGACAGGGCCTAAAAGCCTCTCTCACATTGGCTAATGTTAATGTTCATGAGTCCACCATCAGGAGAACACTGAACAACAATGGTGTGCATGGCAGGGTTGCAAGGAGAAAGCCACTGCTCTCCAAAAAGAACATTGCTGCTCGTCTGCAGTTTGCTAAAGATCACGTGGACAAGCCAGAAGGTTATTGGAAAAATGTTTTGTGGATGGATGAGACCAAAATAAAACTTTTTGGTTTAAATGAGAAGCGTTATGTTTGGAGAAAGGAAAACACTGCATTCCTGTGAAACATGTTGGTGGTAGGATCATGGTTTGGGCCTGTTTTGCTGCATCTGGGTCAGGACGGCTTGCCATCATTGATGGAACAATGAATTCTGAATTATACCAGCAAACTCTAAAGGAAAATGTCAGGACATCTGCCCGTGAACTGAATCTCAAGAGAAAGTGGGTCATGCAGCAAGACAACGACCCTAAGCACACAAGTTGTTCTACCAAAGAATGGTTAAAGAAGAATAAAGTTAATGTTTTGGAATGGCCAAGTCAAAGTCCTGACCTTAATCCAATTGAAATGTTATGGAAGGACCTGAAGCAAGTAGTTCATGTGAGGAAACCCACCAACATCCCAGAGTTGAAGCTGTTCTGTATGGAGGAATGGGCTAAAATTCCTCCAAGCCGGTGTGCAGGACTGATCAACAGTTACCGGAAATGTTTAGTTGCAGTTATTGCTGCACAAACGGGGGTCACACCAGATACTGAAAGCAAAGGTTCACATACTTTTGCCACTCACAGCTATGTAATATTGGATCATTTTCCTCAGTAAATAAATGACCAAGTATAATATTTTTGTCTCATTTGTTTAACTGGGTTCTCTTTATCTACTTTTAGGACTTGTGTGAAAATCTGATGATGTTTTAGATCATATTTATGCAGAAATATAGAAAATTCTAAAGGGTTCATAAACTTTCAAGCACCACTGTACATATTTAATGGTAAGAACGTATCTTTTTATTTTTCAAGAATCATTATTATTACATTTTTCACAAATTGCTCCTGTCATTTCCCCGGTTTGTTTACATTCTAAGCGGAAATGATTTTGTCGGACGTTTTGTCAAGTTTTTGTTCTTCGAATTTGCAAAAAATAAAAATATAAATGTTCTGTCTCTCAAAATCCAGTGAATGTGGATAAAATAAAACAGTTATTCCACTCAATCTCATCGTACATGGCTTATAGCCAACTCAGTGCTACGCACTTCATCGGCTATCAGTTCATGTACGACTCGATTTCGTAGAATAACTGTTAATTATACATTTTTCTTTGTTAAATAACAACATGATTTTATTACAATCTGTTCATAATTAGCCTAGATTATGTGAAGTATCCCCCATACAAGTCTCTGTGAATAACCTATTACTAGAGAAACAATGACGGATTAGTATGGTATGAGCACATTTTGCATTTTGTTTATTTTTTACCATTTTGCTTTAGTATGAGCGCATATTTGAATTAATATCACAGCTGCTATTAGAAAATTATAAAATAGAGAAACAACAGTAGTGTTGTATATAAGTGTAAATTGTGTGTGTGAGTGTGTGTGTGTGTGTGTAAACCCAGCCCACTGTCATCTGCTGTGAGGTAAGGTATAGCGATAGGTAATGAGGCTCCATAGTATTTGTTGACCTGGTCTATTGTTCTGTGAGAAAAGATCAGACGTTTTATCCCTTTATCTCTTGTTTCCTGACACCACCTTCCCTTGGAGAAGGCAGAAGAGCCTGTGACCCAAAATCTAAGGTTACATGTGATCTTTTGGTTTGGAAGGGTATTATGTTAGTGATGCCATGAATGTCTTGTGAGCTAAATAGAGGGAAACAGGTATGAGCTGAGGTACATGGGGTGGAGATTGCAAGTAAAAGTCAAGGAGTTAAAGTCAGACCTCAGCTGTATATGTGAATTTAAGAATTGAATTAAACCCCTTAAGTATCTGTTGACCCACGGGCATGTCCAAATTGACATTCATTACCCTTGTAACTCCATATTAGTTTTAATGAATGTACTGAAAATACATAGTAGTTAATAATAATACTTTGAGATGAATAACTGAAATGCTTTTAAGGAGCTAAACTTTTTTCTAATTGATTTCGCTGTGTTTTACAAAGTTTATTATTATCTCATCTCATCTCATTATCTCTAGCCGCTTTATCCTGTTCTACAGGGTCGCAGGCAAGCCGGAGCCTATCCCAGCTGACTACGGGCGAAAGGCGGGGTACACCCTGGACAAGTCGCCAGGTCATCACAGGGCTGACACATAGACACAGACAACCATTCACACTCACATTCACACCTACGGTCAATTTAGAGTCACCAGTTAACCTAACCTGCATGTCTTTGGACTGTGGGGGAAACCGGAGCACCCGGAGGAAACCCACGCGGACACGGGGAGAACATGCAAACTCCGCACAGAAAGACCCTCGCCAGCCACGGGGCTCGAACCCGGACCTTCTTGCTGTGAGGCGACAGCGCTAACCACTACACCACCGTGCCGCCGTTTATTATTATTATTATCTCATCTCATCTCATTATCTCTTGCCGCTTTATCCTTCTACAGGGTCGCAGGCAAGCTGGAGCCTATCCCAGCTGACTACGGGCGAAAGGCGGGGTACACCCTGGACAAGTCGCCAGGTCATCACAGGGCTGACACATAGACACAGACAACCATTCACACTCACATTCACACCTACGGTCAATTTAGAGTCACCAGTTAACCTAACCTGCATGTCTTTGGACTGTGGGGGAAACCGGAGCACCCGGAGGAAACCCACACGGACACGGGGAGAACATGCAAACTCCGCACAGAAAGACCCTCGCCGGTCATGGGGCTCGAACCCGGACCTTCTTGCTGTGAGGCGACAGTGCTAGCCACTACACCACTGTGCCGCCGTTTATTATTATTATTATTGAATCATGACAAAGGGAATCTGATCATTTCTAGATCTTTATTTTGTAAATTACTTTATGGAGGAAACATAATGTCAGTGCTCTAGCCACTTCTAGAAAACATCCGAAATGTAAATGGAAGCCTTTTAATTCCAGCCTTGAAACATTTCACAAGCCTTCTTCTCTACTACACTCATTGTAAAATAACAAATTGTCAGTGTCAGAGATAAAAAGAGCCACTTGAACTGCCCCCAGAAGGCCCCACTTCCCTGCCTCGCCTACCCACAAGAGCCTGGTCAGGCATCAATCAAAGCGACTAAGTGGGATTCTTCAGCAGAGATGCTATCAGCAGCAGCCTCTTACAGACCCTCACACTTCTGTCTCGCTTATCTGTGATGATAATTGGTCTGAAAACTGAATCTCTATTTCCCTCTAACGCAAATCCCCAAGCTCTACTTCAGACTTACTCAGCCAGTGAAGTTTTATTTCATCCCCAAAACGAGGTGAAGCTGCAGCCTGTGCTTGTGTTTATACCTAGTGGTGATTAGTGTGTGGTTTGGTCTTAAATATTGGAGGAGGTGCTGTCATGGTGTAGGTTGTGGCAGTACCAGGGGATCTCTCAGTGTGTGTCTGGCTGAATTCATACCGCAGTATGATGGTCCTAATAACAAAAACAAGCAGGCTGGTGTGGATCTGCTCCCGCCGTGTGAGTGCCATAATGAGGACCAGATGTAGCCGCCCAGACATACAGTCAGTGGAAACCTGACACCTCTTCCACTTTCTCTCTTTCTTTTCTCTCCTCTCTCCTCATTTTAGTCCTGCTTTTCTCCAATCACACCTCCATTTTGCACTTCCTTTTAAGGGCTGAGAAAAAGCTCACTTTGTCAGCCAGCTTTGTAAATTTCAGCTGGTCTTTTGTCGATCTGATTTCGCCTCAGCCTTTCTTTTCAAGAAGCAACATTGTTATCCTGCTGTCTTTTTCACTCACACCATCCATAAATGTTGCTGCTTCACTCCTCTTTCTCCAACTCTCCAGCATTCTCTCTCACTCGTCTGGCATTCAGACTTGCAGTGAAGCAGAGGGCTAATTTTACCAGCCTGACATCATTGCTCTATTGTATAAGAACAAGTGAGTCAGTGTCAGGAGAAATGTGCTGGCCCTATTCTTTCTTTTCCTCTTCTTTTCTTTCTTTCACCCGATTCATCTCAGTAATTGACAAAGCCCCCCGACTTTCTTCAAGAGCAGGAATATGTATATTCACTGGATCATGCAATGCAATATGTTCACAAGCCCGGGGGAAAGAAAGAGGCCTTTCTCCACCCATCAGCCTCGTCAAGCCGTCTTCTGACAGGAGATACTTGTAAGAGGCTCACTCATCCATCCACCTGAGTGAAAGAAGTGTTTGCTTCAGTGCTCTGTATGTGAATGATGCCTCTATTCCATCAATACCCATATAGGCCTGAGAGATGAATGACTTTATGAGAGCAGACTGCTCTGCACAACCACAACCATGTAATTACTGTTGCCACACACAACATTAATGCACTCATTATTGTGGAAGAGGCTGAGATGTTGCCTCTGGTCAAGTTTGGTAGCTGGGTATTAAATAATAACGATGTTACTAGCCTGGCACAACAAACCAAAAACAACAAATGTGTGGTCATGTTTGGTTAGACCATTAATTAATTCAAGGGAATTGATTCACTGTCTTCTTCTTCTTCTTCTTCTTCTTCTTCTTCCCAGAATATCAGTTGACTCCAAATGGATCCTGGAAATCTACTCTCAAGAAGGTACTACATTCTGTGTTATATGCAATTCTTAATATAGTTCAGGGTTAAAAATAATAGTATATAATACATACAAATAAAAAGAATATAAATAATTAAACTTATTTTGCATCACTCGCAATAAATTAAGGCATTAGTGTGTGTGTGTGTGTGTGTGTGTGTGTGTGTGTGTGTGTGTGTGTGTATTTGGCTTTATACGAAACATAATGACAATCTGTAAAACACCAGAGTATCAGCACTGACAACCGATATGGCATGTGTACCTGAAATTTTTTTTAAAAAATTGTATATTGTGATACATGTTACAAACAACATCTTTTGGTATCACAATGTGATGTTTTTGTCTTATACCACAGCGCTGCCAAATTCCCAGCTCTGATTGATCAGAAGGTGTTGAGTATTTTTCTATAAACAGAACCTTTATTGTAATCAATGGCAAATTACTATGTATAAGAGGATTAAAACACTTTAAGATATGCTGTTATTGGAAAATAATCTTCACCCCATCACCACCCAATCATTGATTATTTTCATATAACAGTTTGCTTGGTCATGTTTTATTCCTTATCTATCACCGCCCTTACTACTCACACCTGAAAAAGAGAACCACAAAGCAGCACCCAAAACAATTTAGCAGCCTACTTTAGCAGCTTTCAAACATGGCCTAGCTAGAGCTTCAATTTAATGTATCAATGAGTATACTTAAGGTCATTGCTATTGTATTATTCATTGATCATTTATGATGAGCTGGAAGGGATTCTGGTGATTGTGGTGGTGTAGTATGATGGCAGTGATCTTACTTTACTTTTGAATAAGTAACATAGAATTTAATATAGAATCTAGTCTCATCTCATCTCATTATCTCTAGCCGCTTTATCCTTCTACAGGGTCGCAGGCAAGCTGGAGCCCATCCCAGCTGACTATGGGCGAAAGGCGGGGTACACCCTGGACAAGTCGCCAGGTCATCACAGGGCTGACACATAGACACAGACAACCATTCACACTCACATTCACACCTACGGTCAATTTAGAGTCACCAGTTAACCTAACCTGCATGTCTTTGGACTGTGGGGGAAACCGGAGCACCCGGAGGAAACCCACGCGGACACGGGGAGAACATGCAAACTCCGCACAGAAAGGCCCTCGCCGGCCCCGGGGCTCGAACCCAGGACCTTCTTGCTGTGAGGCGACAGCGCTAACCACTACACCACCGTGCCGCCCTAGAATCTAGTTATAATTCTATTTTTAATGTCTCATCTCATCTCATTATCTCTAGCCGCTTTATCCTGTTCTACAGGGTCGCAGGCAAGCTGGAGCCTATCCCAGCTGACTATGGGCGAAAGGCGGGGTACACCCTGGACAAGTCACCAGGTCATCACAGGGCTGACACAGAGACACAGACAACCATTCACACTCACATTCACACCTACGGTCAATTTAGGCCAAGTTTACATTAGACCGTATCTGTCTCGTTTTCTTCGCGGATGCACTGTTCGTTTACATTAAAACGCCTGGAAATGCCGGGAAACGGGAATCCGCCAGCGTCCACGTATTCAATCCAGATTGTGTCTGGTCCGGTGCTGTGTAAACATTGAGAATACGCGGATACGCTGTGCTGAGCTCTAGCTGGCGTCATCATTGGACAACATCACTGTGACATCCACCTTCCTGATTCGCTGGCGTTGGTCATGTGACACAACTGCTGAAAAACGGCGCGGACTTCCGCCTTGTATCACCTTTCATTAAAGAGTATAAAAGTATGAAAATACTGCAAATACTGCCCATTGTGTAGTTATGATTGTCTTTAGGCTTGCCATCCTTCCACTTGCAAGTGGTAAGTGATATGCACTGAGATCACACACACAGCGGCTCAGTCCCAAATCACTGCTTGCACGCTCTGTGAGCTGCACAGGGCCGGAGTGCGCACCCTCCAGAGGGCACTTGCTGTTCAGGGCGGAGTGATTTGGCGCGCAGGATGCCTGCGGAGCCGAGCGTATCCGTGTATTGGCGTTGCTGTGTGCACGCGAATCGTGTATTGGCGTTGCTGTTTGCACACTAATCGTTTTAAAAACGTTAATCTGATGATCCGCTCTAATGTAAACCCCACCTTAGAGTCACCAGTTAACCTAACCTGCATGTCTTTGGACTGTGGGGGAAACCGGAGCACCCGGAGGAAACCCACGCGGACAACATGCAAACTCTGCACAGAAAGGCCCTCGCTGGCCACGGGGCTCGAACCCGGACCTTCTTGCTGTGAGGCGACAGTGCTAACCACTACACCACTGTGCCGCCCAGCTCTCAATCTATTATTTTAATAATTTTTGCTCATCTCAAGGGCTGTCAGACATTTAGCAGCCAGGGACCCTTTTAATTGTAAAATAAATTTCACACACACACACACACACACACACACACACACACACACACACACACACACACACACACACACACCTTCAGTACAGATTTATAAAATGAACACAGCTTAGTATTTAATAGCGCACAGTAATATGCTGGCTATTTATTGGAGCCATGGAGCTTTTTATTCCTGAAATTTCCACCAGGAGAACACATTAAATAAAAAAATTTAACATTATTTATGGGTTTCCTTGCTTTGGCTTTCTGAGGCTTAGGTTTATTTATAAGGACACACTAATAAATATAGTAGCCATATAGTACCACTCAAAAGTTTGTACACCCCTATTCATTCATAGGCTTTTCTATATTTTGACTATTTTCTACACTGTAGAACAATACTAAAGACATCAAAACTATGAAATAACATATGGAACATACTGTATATGGAATTATGTTGGAAACAAAAAAGTGTTACAAACAAAATATGTTTCATATTTTAGATTCTTCAAAGTAGTCACTGTTTACCTTGATGACACTTTGCACACTGCTGGCATTATCATGGGTGGTGCGGTAGTTAGCACTGTTGCCTCACAGCAAGAAGGTCCTGGGTTCGAGCCCAGCAGCCAACGAGGGCCTTTCTGTGTGGAGTTTGTTCTCCCTGTGTCTGTGTGGGTTTCCTCCAGGTGCTCTGGTTTCCCCCACAGTCCAAAGACATGTGGTTAGGTTAACTGGCTACTCTAAATTGCCCATAGAATGTGCATAAAGGAACTGGCCACCCTACTGCTGCAACTCTGGCCAAGTCAACCAAACGTGGTTCACCTCAAGCCTGGATTGAGTTTGGCAGTAATGACGACCATGACGGCATTATCTTAACCAGCTTCAGATGCGTTTCAATTAACAGATGTGCCTCGTCAAAAGTTAATTAGTGGAAATTCTTGCCTTCTTAATGAGTTTGAGATCAAACAGTAAATAGTAAATAACAAAAATACAGTAAATAGCCCTATTCCATAAACTGTAGTAATCCATATTATGTCAAGAACTGCTCAAATAAGTAAAGAGAAAAGACAGTCTATCATTACTTTAAGACATGAAGTGTCTTTTAATAAAAATACAGAACAACCAGGCGGCACGGTGGTGTAGTGGTTAGTACTGTCGCCTCACAGTAAAAAGGTCCTGGGTTCAAGCCCCATGGCCGGCGAGGGCCTTTCTGTGTGGAGTTTGCATGTTCTCCCTGTGTCTGCGTGGGTTTCCTCCGGGTGCTCCGGTTTCCCCCACAGTCCAAAGACATTTAGGTTAACTGGTGACTCTAAATTGACTGTAGGTGTGAATGATTGTCTGCAGGGGCGCCTGCAGGGTTGAACTGTAAGGTACGCACTAGCGGTGTAATCCCCCCCCCCCCCCCCCCCCAAAAAAAAAAAACCGCTTGCGTGCTGCAGTTTCTATGAAGAGTCGATCTATAGGCTTATACACAAAACAACGATAGAACTTTAACTTGAAATTGAACAATAGCCTTCCATGAACACAGGCTGATATTTGAACAACATATGTGAACTACACACGACAATAAACAATAAACTCTTTATAGCCTCGATTAGAATCTAGTGAACTTGCTCAGCACTACCGCACCAACCATCTACTTCTGATCGTAAGGGACATGGGGGAGATGTAGGTGTTCTTATATGAAATTCACTGGATGTATGGCTAGTTTCAAACTCAGAGGTAGATGAAGGCAATTCCCTCAAAGGAACTGAGCTAGCATCCAGCTGCAGCGTACTGCTGCTAGGTTGCGGAGGAGTGGAAGCTGCCGGTGCCGTGTTACTAGCTGATACTGGAGAGGACTGGCAAGCAGATGACACCCCTGGATCACTGCTTTTGGACTTTTTCGTAAAAGTCTGAAACAAGCTCGTTTGTTTCAGGGTTCGTTTACTCATTTTTGACTCGCTTCTCAATAAATTCTCGCACAAGCTCTGACTACTGACGATTGTCTGTCTCTGTTTCTCAAAACTGGAGAGAATCTCAGTGGTGCAAGAAAAGTATATCTGCATTGACCAATGAGCTTTCTTGGTCACGCACACCCCGCCCACTCCTGAAGCACACAAATGCGCCGGCACACATACGTCTCTCTCTCTCTCTCTCTTTCTCAAATTATGTTGCATTGCCAAAGCATTCAGGTAACAATTATAATTAAAAAAAAATCTCTCTCTCCCCAAGGTACGCCTAGTGCATACGGCCGTACGCCTGGCGGCGCCACTGGTTGTCTGTGTCTATTACCCCTTTTCCACCAAATCAGTTCCAGGGCTGGTTCGGGGCTGGTGCTGGTTCACAACTCGTTCAACTTGCGAGCCAACTGAGAACCAGTTTGCTTTTCCATAGCTCACGGTGCTAAGCGGAGCCACGTCATTACGTCACTGAATACGTCATTACGTTGCTGTATACGTCAGTTACGGCGCTACGTTTACATAAACCTTGGTGCGAATATCAAAGCAAAAACAACACGGAAGAAGCAGCAGTGGCAACAACAATAATAATGGATGACTTCGCGTTTGTACAGCTGCTGCTTCTCGTCGCTTAAAAATGGCGATCTTTTGCGGTCTTGTTATTGTTGTTGGTCTTAACAACTCCGCCCCCCCCCGCTGACGTAAGCAGTTCTTTCCTCTGGCCCAGCAAAGAGTTGGTGCTAGCCTGGAACCAGTTTTTCTGGCCCCAGAGCCAGTTCTTTGTCAGTGGAAACAGAAAACCCGGTTCCAAACTAAGCACTGGCCCCAAACCAGCCCTGGAACTGCTTTGGTGGAAAAGGGGCATATGTGTCAGCCCTGTGATGACCTGGCGACTTGTCCAGAGTGTACCCCGCCTTTCGCCCGTAGTCAGCTGGGATAGGCTCCAGCTTGCCTGCGACCCTGTAGAACAGGATAAAGCGGCTAGAGATAATGAGATGAGACAGAACAACCATTGAATTAGAAGTTGTGTCCAAACTTTGACTGGAACTGTATAGTTATATATAACTGGGACCCTCTGGCTGTGCTTCAGGGACGCCTGGGGGTATGGCTGTGCCATATGACAGTAATACTGCCATTTTTGTGATATTCTGATAAAGATGTCACATTTCTATGAGATATTGTAGATACTTTAATACCTTTTTGTTACAAACTGACTAGAAGAAGCTGAAGTAGTGTTACAATTTGGGGCTTGTAAAAAGTTATCTTTTTTCAGTGTTCAATAAAATGTCCATCCATCCATCACAACTTATCCTGTTCTACAGGGTTGTAGGCAAGCTGGAGCCTATCCCAGCTGACTATGGGTGAGAGGTGGGGTACACCCTGGACAAGTTGCCAGGTCATTACAGGGCTGACACAGAGACAAACAGCCACTCACATTCACACCTACGGTCAATTTAGAGCCACCAGTTAACCTAACCTAACCTGCATGTCTTTGGACTGTGGGGGAAACCAGAGCACCTGGAGGAAACCCACGCAGACACAGGGAGAACATGCAAACTCCACACAGAAAGGCCCTCACCGGCCACTGGGCTTGAACCCAGGACCTTTTTGCTGTGAGGCGACAGTGCTAACCACTACACCACCGTGCTGCCCTCAATAAAATGCCCATCCATTCATCCATCCATTCATTATCTGTAGCCGCTTATCCTGTTGTACAGGGTCACAGGCACGCTGGAGCCTATCCCAGCTGACTATGGGTGAGAGGCGGGGTACACCCTGGACAAGTTGCCAGGTCATCACAGGGCTGACACAGAGAGACAAACAACCATTCACACTCACATTCACACCTACGGTCAATTTAGAGCCACCAGTTAACCTAAACTGCATGTCTTTGGACTGTGGGGGAAACCGGAGCACCCGGAGGAAACCCACGCGGACACGGGGAGAACATGCAAACTCCACACAGAAAGGCCCTCGCTGGCCACTGGGCTCAAACCCAGAACCTTCTTGCTGTGAGGTGACGGTGCTAACCACCATGCTGCCCTCAAGAAAATGTCTTTATATAGAATCAGAATTACTTATTAATCCCTGGAGGGAAATTCAAAATAAGATAAAATAGTCCTTAAAAAAGAATAAATAAAAATAAAATAAATTTAAATAAGTTCAATAACTTAAGTTAAAGAAAAATGAAGTGATTTTATATACAATGATTCCTGTATACATATTGCACCTGAGTTAAGGATACCGGTACATGGTAAGAAGTGTACCACAGTTATACAGTGGCATTGTACAGCTTGACAGCAACAGGTAAGAATGATTTCCTGTGTCTCTCAGTTGTGCAGTGTGGAAGAATCAGCCGGTTACTGAATGTGCTTCTGTGGCTGATCAGCTCCTCATGTAGAGGGTGGGAAGGACAGTCTTAGATTGTTTTTATTTTGGACAGTGTCCTCTTCTCCAAAACCACTGTCAGAGAGTCCAGTTCCACGCCTACAACATGGCCGGCCTTCCTGATGATCTTATTGAGTCTGTTAGTGTCCTTCACCTTCAAGCCGCTGCCCCAGCAGACGACAGCGTACAGGATGGCTCTGGCCACCACAGACTCCTAGAACATCCGCAGCATCATTCGGCAGATGTTGAAGGACCTTAGCCGTCTCAGAAAATGGAGACGGCTCTGGCCCTTTTTGTATACACTGTCCATGTTTTTGGACCAGTCCAGTTTATTGTCCAAGTACACCTCCAGGTACTTATATTTCTCCACCATGTCCACACTGACCCCTTGGATGTTAACAGGATTCACCGGAGCCCTGATTCTCTTCAGATCGACCACCAGTTCTTTCGTCTTCATCACGTTGAGCTGTAGGTGGTTCTTCGTTAACCACCTACAGCTCAACGTGACGAAGACGAAAGAACTGGTGGTCGATCTGAAGCCTAATCAAGAATATATTCTGAACCAATACATATCATGATTCTCATCAACTGCGAATACAGTACAGCACTACTGCAATACAGTCCAGTTTATTGTCCAAGTACACCCCCAGGAGCCCTGATTCTCTTCAGATCGACCACCAGTTCTGTCGTCTTCGTCACGCTGAGCTGTAGGTGGTTCTTCGTTAACCACCTACAGCTCAACGTGACGAAGACGAAAGAACTGGTGGTCGATCTGAAGCCTAATCAAGAATATATTCTGAACCAATACATATCATGATTCTCACCAACTGCCAATACAGTACAGCACTACTGCAATACAGTCCAGTTTATTGTCCAAGTACACCCCCAGGAGCCCTGATTCTCTTCAGATCGACCACCAGCTCTTTTGTCTTCGTCATGCTGAGCTGTAGGTGGTTAATGAAGAACCACCTACAGCTCAACGTGAAGAAGACGAAAGAACTGGTTGTTGATCTGAAGAGAATCAGGGCTCCGGTGAATCCTGTTAACATCCAAGGGGTCAGTGTGGACATGGTGGAGGAATATAAGTACCTGGGGGTGTACTTGGACAATTACAAACGTATTATAAGTTTTTAATGCAACACTACTGTATTGCAGTAGTGCTGTATGGGGTGCCAAGTGTCACCAGGCCCATTTCGTGGACGAAATGCATTTCGTCCGACGAAATGGAGAAAATGAAGACGAAATTATAAAACACTGTGATGCCTTTCGTCCACGGAATGCACACATCATTTTTCATTATGTCCACGAAATGATGAAGACAGTATGTCATTTCGTGTGTGTGAAATCACAAAATGCATTTTGTCAATCACAGAATGCATTCCCTATATCACGAAATTCATGGTGTCAATCACGACATATATTTCGTCCACAGAATGCATTCTGTACATCACAACATGTATTTCGTCCACGGAATGCATACCGGTATGATGCTTCACGAAATGAATTTCGTCAATGACAGAACGGATTTCGTCCATCACAAAATACATTTCGTCCCACGAAATGCATTCTGTGATGGACGAAATGCATTTTGTCCCACGAAATGCATTTCGTGGGATGAAATGCATTTCGTCCATCACGAAATGCATTTCATCCACAGAATGCAGTATGGTAGATCACGAAATGAATTTTGTCAATCACAGGACGAAATGCATTCTGTGATTGACAAAATTCATTTCGTGATCTACCATACTGCATTCTGTGGATGAAATGCATTTCGTCCATCACAGAATGCATTTCGTCATCACAAAATGCATTTCGTCGGACGAAATGCATTTCATCCATCACGAAATGCATTTCGTCCCACGAAATTCATTTCGTCCACAGAATTCACTAAATGAATTTCGTCCATCACGAAATGAATTTCGTCAATCACAGAATGCAGTATGGTAGATCACGAAAAGAATTTCGTCAATCACAGAATGCATTTCGTCCTGTGATTGATGAAATTCATTTTGTGATCTACCATATTGCATTCTGTGGACGAAATGCATTTCTTGAATTTCATGAAATGAATTTCATTCATCACGAAATGCATTTTGTCCACAGAATGCAGTATGGTAGATCACGAAATGAATTTCGTCAATCTCATCTCTCATCTCATCTCATTATCTCTAGCCGCTTTATCCTTCTACAGGGTCGCAGGCAAGCTGCAGCCTATCCCAGCTGACTACCGGCGAAAGGCGGGGTACACCCTGGACAAGTTGCCAGGTCATCACAGGGCTGACACATAGACACAGACAACCATTCACACTCACATTCACACCTACGGTCAATTTAGAGTCACCAGTTAACCTAACCTGCATGTCTTTAGTCTGTGGGGGAAACCGGAGCACCCGGAGGAAACCCACGCGGACACGGGGAGAACATGCAAACTCCACACAGAAAGGCCCTCGCCGGCCCTGGGGCTCGAACCCAGGACCTTCTTGCTGTGAGGCGACAGCGCTAACCACTACACCACCGTGCCGCCAATTTCGTCAATCACAGGACGAAATACATTCTGTGATTGACGAAATTCATTTCGTGATCTACCATACTTCATTCTGTGGACGAAATGCATTTCGTGATGGTTGAAATACATTTCATCCGACGAAATGCATTTCGTCCATCACAGAATGCATTTCGTCGGACGAAATGCATTTCGTCGGACGAAATGCATTTCGTCGGACGAAATGCATTTTGTGATGGATGAAATGCATTGTCATTGACGAAATTCATTTTGTGATGCATCATATGCATTCCGTGGACGAAATACATGTTGTGATGTACAGAATGCATTCTGTGGACAAAATATATGTCGTGATTGACACCATGAATTTCGTGATATAGGGAATGCATTCCGTGATTGACAAAATGCATTTTGTGATTTCACACACACGAAATGACATACTGTCTTCTTCATTTCGTGGACATAATGAAAAATGATGTGTGCATTCCGTGGACGAAAGGCATCACGGTGTTTTATAATTTCGTCTTCATTTTCTCCATTTCGTCGGACGAAATGGGCCCGGTGACACTTGGCACCCCATAGTGCTGTACTGTATTGGCAGTTGGTGAGAATCATGATATGTATTGCTTCAGAATATATTCTTTATTAGTGGCAGAATCAGTGAATAAACCTCAGAAGGCCCCGCCCACGAAACATCCAGACCCCGCCCACTGGCACCAGTGAGGCTCAGTCAGTCCCAGCGCAGTGCTCAGTGTGTGTGCTGGAGAGAGAGAGAGAGATATTCTGAGAGAGTTGTTGTGTTTCTCCGCAGCGTCGATGAGCAGCAGAAGTTGGTGATCTCCATTCTAACTGAATGGATTGGCATGGGGAGAAGCGGAACTCTCAACTCGGCTAAGCTGCAGCTTTTTAACCGGATTTCGCTTGTCATGGTTTCCCTGTCCCTCTTCCTTCAGCCAGGTGAGCGGGCTTTCCTGGGGTTTTGTTCTGTTTTTCCAAACTCCGCAACTTGGAAGAGCCAGAGTTAGCCATTTCGAAGTTTTCGAAGCCTAGACAAACCTATAATACTTGGATCTTTCTTTTCATTCAGTAATATTTTCAGGATGTTTCTAACTCTGTGGTTTGTTTTGCATGTTATGGAAGCTATAATGAAGAATATTTTTGAGCTACGCGGTTATTTAGCCGCTAGCCAGCCTTGCTAACATAAAGCTCAGGCGTGCAAAGCTAAACGGAGCTAGCTAAAGTTTGTGCGCCGAGATTTTCTGTTAACCATTAACTGACGGTCATGGGCTTAGTGTTGTTTTTAATCGGTTTTATGCAATGGTTGTTTTATTATAGGAATCTGTTTGAACAGCAGTGTTTTGACTTCGTTCTTACGAATTGTTTCAGGTATTCTGGTGTTGGTTGTTGTTGTTATTTTCCCGTTTTGTTTCTCGTGAATGCTCTCGGTTGTAAACAGCTAAGTGTGCGCTCTCTCTCAGCCAGTAAACAGAGGATTTAAACTTTTAACATTTTTCCGATTGGAGTTTGAATCTTTGACTGACTGCATTTTCAGAAAGCCCTAACTTTGGCCTGCTCGTATTGTCCCTGCAGTCCCCTCACTGTTTGGGTCAGTTAACTGCGTGGTGTTTATCAGTGAGCTTCACCGTTTCATCCGCAGCTACAACATCCAGAATGTTCTCCTGCATCACTGGGGGAATAAATCACATCTCCTCTGCATTTTTAAACCCTGGGGATGTCTTTCATTGTTATCTAATGTCGACTGGTTTCTTGATTTTTTTTATTTTTTATTTTAAACTAATAAGAAATCCTGAATGATTATGTACCAGTCTCCTGAAATTATATGAGGACATGTATAATTTATAAATGGAGTATTTATGAGTACATATATGAGGTGTGTGATTTATGATCAATATCTAGATCATAGAGAGAGATGTTGCATGTCATATCAACACTACTAAGGTGGCAACTGTTATTATTGTTATCATCGATTAATTGATTAAATCCATTAGGTTAGTGTCTTCAACATTTCAGTCAACAACAATACTACTACTACTACTACAGAACTCCTAACTTGGCCAGATTAAATTACACATCACTAACTACAGTCCAATATTACTGATATTCATCAGCCATGACATTATCAAGTGGACCACTTTGCCCTCTTCCCAAAAAAAAAAAAATCCAGGCACCCAGGGTAACATTCACAGTATTCTGTCCATTTTTATGGTTCCATGTCCTTTTTTTTTTTTGCCAAATATGTCAGTGTTACCAGTGGAGCAGTGGTGTGAATCACTGGGAGAAGGCCTGACTTTCATTTCAGGCTCTGATTTCTTTAATTAACCTGTAAATTCAAAATATCCATCCACTTTCTCACTAACTGAATCCCTCCAATGATAAATGCATTTTGATCACCATAATGGCACAAAGTGAAACATCTTCGATGCGTGCAGTAAACTCCGAAACATTAAAGTTGACTCTTAGTTAAATGCATAGAACCAGAGAATCGACTCTTTGAAATCGACTCCCAGAACCTTCGACATGAAGTAAAAGCAGTAGAAGCATTCGTCTTTAGGAACAGTACTTTACCTACTCACAAGCTACTGTATTCAAATAGCTTCACTATATGGTGTGCATGCCACGGTGCGCCTCATTAAACAGACCAATTAATCACTAATGAAATTCATTGCCAGTTGTTTTTATTTTATGACATGATTGGTCAATTTATGGCATGCTGTGAACCACTCATTAGCGGAAACAAGAAAATCATTTCTAAATGAATAAAATAATTTTTAAATCTATATTGTCAAATTGTTGATTTCTTTAGTAAGTAGCTATGTAATAAGCACTTCCCATCGGGGTTCTGCATCACCCTGTTGGGGTTTATTTCGCAACAATGATGGCTCGTTGTACATTCTCCATTACTTTGAACTTTATAGATTTTTGTTTCTTATTTGTTGCAGCCCTAAAGACCTGAAAAAGATTTTCTGTTCGTGTTTTCAAATGCATGGTTTTCTGAAGTTTACTTCTGTCTGTGTCGATGTAGTGTAATATAAATTACACCTAGTGTGTTCCTCAAATGAGTAAGTCGATCCCACAAACTCTAGCTTTAAACGCTCCTGGACAGATTAGTCATCTTTAATTCATGCATAACTAATGGCTCGAAGCTGGGTTTGCAGCTGTTTCCTGTCTGTATGCCTTCAGACACTGCACATAGTTGACTTAACACGTGACATCAAATTTGTCAACGTATTTCAAGATCTATTCGTGAATGATCACGTGTATGTTTATTGTATTTCTGCCTGGTCAAAGCTGAATCTTTTACCATCGATATTTCATTATGCCATGTTTTCACCTTGGTCCATTTTTTAATTTTTTATATTTTTTTAGTTGTTACTTTTTTTTCCTTTATTTCTAGTGGTCGTTTTTCTTTATCACAGTGTACACATACACATGTTTGTGAAGAATATGAGCTGGTTTCTTTTTCCATCTGTAATGCATTGTGGGAGTTGCGTGTTTCATTACGACATTTTCCGTCACTCCCCAGCTCTGCCTGGCTGCGTGTGAGGATGTTGCCAGATTAATTACTTGGATTGGTTGCCTTTACATATGATGTAGAATTGTGTTTGAACTCCGTTTTACAGACGTTTAGAGATTCAGAGTATTGTGAATTCTGCAAAGGCTTAGATATGAGCTTGACTTCGTTCCATAATCAGTTATGGCAGGATTTGTAAGGATATTTTTAAGACTAGGAAAATGTTGATATGCTCGGTAGCATATACTTCTCTCTGAATATGCTAACTCAAAAACTGGAGTAGATCTCATCCCAGTATACTAAATGAATGTGCTTTTTGTTGTGCGTCACAGTCAGTTAATTTCTACAACAACTATACTGAACATCTTTTAAATTTGAGATGTGGTTTATTTTATCTTGGTTCTCCCAGAGGCAAGAAAACATAGAGTTGACCACCTTTCTTGTCAGATAATATCACAATATTGGATTTTCATGCAATATTGCACAGCACCAGCTGTCTGGGATGGTCACAACTTATTGGTCTCAAATAATTAGATTGTTTTATTACTTTATTAACATAATTCATAGACACATTATTGGTAAGACTGATTGATTGTTCATAATATTGATATTCCTTTGTGTGTTACCACTCCACATGTCCTACATGCTGCATTTTGAGCACTTAATAGTTTGGATAAAGCCATGTGGCTGGAAGGTGTGTTGTTTTTCATGTGATCAAGTTCATCTCATTTGGCACACTGAGTGAAAGCCGTCTCTGTCTGGTTTGCAGCGTGCTGTCAGTCATGTCGGATCCAGCGCTGTAACGCGGAGTACGTGGCATCATTTTCACCTGCCGCTGGCCTTCAGGAGGACGTGGTGTCTGACGTGGACTACTGCACGGCTCTGAGGGCATACTCCTTGTGCACCAGGCGAACAGCCCGTGGCTGCAGGGGGGACCTCGTTTACCACTCGGCTGTGTTCCGAATCAAGGAGCTCTTTGCTCAGCACAACTGCTCTAGTGAAGGTCCCACGTCTTCAGTGAAAGTCCTAAGCACATCCAGGCCCACTGTTGTGGACACATGCAACTTTGAGAGCAGAGCGCTGGCTTTGGGCCCAGCGGATGCACAGAAGAAAAAGTATGCACACTGTGGACTATTCGGGGACCCTCACTTGCGCACTTTCAAAGATGAGTTTCAGACGTGCCGGGTAGAGGGCGCATGGCCACTCATTCACAATCGCTACCTCTCCGTTCAGGTCACGAATGTGCCCGTTGTGGAGGGATCAAGTGCCACAGCAACTAACAAGGTGAGAGATTAGTACTGATGTGCTTTCATACCCCAGGTACTGTATATAGCAGCCAGAGGGAATGATATTCATACATCTTTGCCATGTGCTGACCGTTCTAGACGTTTGAGGGCAAGCATGGGTCATAACAATGTAACGGAATCACTCAGTAATTTGCCAATTAAAGTACGTATATCTTCTCCATGCTGATTGGGGTCACAACTTGGATTATACTACTTGAGTAATAGTCATCAAATGATGAGCTAAATTATGATCAAGACAATTTTAGCACTTTGTTTACAAGGCAGCTACGAATTTCCAATAGTAACTGCCAATTATAAGTCATGAGGATTTGCCTGTATGATAAAATTAGAAACTGACCAGACCCATGTAGCTAAGAGGTTACTCATGACAAAATACCCAAGGATGTGGTGCATCAGGTGACAAGCTGCATCTGTATTTAAATGCAGGTAGTTCCTCTCTGTGGGAATTTGGCTAAATTATAACAGGATTGTTGGTAATATTATTTATAACAAGGAAAGAAAAATCAGAGTTTCTTACATGTAATATCTTTGTGATGTCCTGTTTTGGTGTTGACTAAAGCTTCTGATAACAGTGGGCAGTCCAGTAGCTACTTCTTGCAAGCAGTTCCTGGAGAAAATGCTGACATTAGATTGTATTTAATCAGTGGGACGTGATCTATCAAGTGTGTGCACTGTATTTGTGATTCTTCAAATGAACAAAAGAGAGCATCATTGCTTGCAATTAGGATATTCTTTTGAAGTTTGCTGTATTCCCCTACTGCCACTCTGTGGTGAGATTTAATAGTTCAGCCTCAATCCCCAAATCATATCTTTGACACAAACCGTGCTTTACTGGGCTGTGGAGAATAAAACCAAAAACATGCGCCCTTACCAGTGTCACACGTCTCATTGGCATGTCGTATGTCATGTTAAAAAAAAAAAAAGAAAGGGAAGAGAACATCTGGTTCTCTTACTAGATTAGTTCAACTGGCTACTCTATTATTGCCCATAGAGTAATGAGAGTATGAAAGTGTGAATGGCTATCTGTCTCTCTGTGTTGACCCTGCGATGGATTGGCAACCCGTTCAGGATGTACCTCGCCTGACGTCAGTCGGGATTAGTTCCAGCTTCCCCAAGACCTGCAATGGATAAGCGGGATAGAAAATGAATGAACAAACGAGAACATCTAACATCATATCCTGGAGGATCATTGATGAGTCTTAGCAGTACCATGACACATAACGAAGCTAGGAATAAAACATGCTGTCGTAGGAAAATAATAATCATTATCGTCAGGATGTTATAGACCTATGCAGAGGAACAGCATAGAAATGGTCAATTTGATTTCCTTTGCTGTCACTGATCATTACCGTTTCATCCACAGATAACGGTGATATTCAAAGCATACCGTGACTGCACTGAGCAGAAGGTGTACCAGGCCACCACGGATGATGTACCCTCAGCCTTCCAGGATGGCACACGCAGCGGAGGCCATACAGGCAGCCTGCGCATTACCGAGGGCAGCGGACATGGTGGTGTGCGCCAGGTTACCATCAACGCCCGCTACTTGGGCACATCCATCATTGTGAGGCGGGTTGGCCGCTACCTCACCTTTGCCATCCGTGTTCCAGAAGAGATGGTGGAAGAGAGCGGTGGCTTACAGCTCTGCCTGCACGGCTGCCCACGCAGCGAGCTCATCAACGCTCACGTGCTGAGCCGAGGACAGCGGCAGGAAGAGAGCGATGGACAGGTGCAGCCAGGCAGCATGGGTCATGCTGACCTGCTCGAGCGTGCCACCTCCAGATGCAGGGAGACCCTGCAGGTCGAAGATGTTTACTTCCAGTCATGCGTCTTCGACATCCTCACCACCGGAGACGTGCAGTTTTCTATGGCAGCGTTTGCAGCACTGCAGGACCTGAAGGCTCTCCCTCCCAGCACGCTGGAGCAGAGTGCAGTCAGGACTCCACACGTTTTTAACAGAACGAGAGAGAGCTCTCCGTCGATCCTCGTCATCACTCTGCTCCTTTTACTCATCCTGCTGAAGAGGCCGGGCTAGCAGGAACGCAAGGGAAAGAACGGATTTGACTGGACTTCCGTTTTAAAGCTCTTTTGAATCATATTTCTTGAATTTGTCAGAAGTGCTCATCATCTTTCCTCACACTACCACATTAAACCCAAATGTGCAACACAAGTCATTCACACTCGCGTTACTTTCTGTAATGGAATTATGTCTTGATACATTTCGGTACCTTCAAGAAGGTAGAGCAGTCTGTGAAGGATGAGGGCAGCTATTCAAATCTAATTAGCATGGACATTATGTGTAACAATGCTTAATCATGATCCTGGAGGATATTCACAGAATGTAGATGTATCATGGACACAGCTCTGGAACTGGTGGATAACAACATCTCTCTATCTTCTTGGCTTGAATATGGCACTTAATGCTACTTCTTTGTAATGAATGCATTAACAACATGGGCTCCAACAACTAAATGAAAATACTACCTATCCATATAGTTCTACAGGTACGGTATTAAACACTAGGTACAAAAATAGTCTACAGGTACAGCTTAAAACACTAAGTCTCCGAGCCACTCTGCTTCCCGCATTACTGTTTATGGCTAAGAAACAAATTCTTTATATAATAATATATTGAAAGTGTGTGTATATATGCGTGTATAATGTGTACATTCTCCTGTGTATAGATGACTGTAAATGTGATGTTTTTGCAGCTGTTTTTCCTAGATTTTTTTTTTTAACTGTCAGAAGTAACTAATACGGTATGTAGCCCCTGGTCTTTTCCATATTAAAATAAGTTGTCACACTATCCTGATGTTTTACTGCTTTCTTTGGGATTTTCTGCTGTGTGGTTATGGCGATGCCTAATACGGCTGATCGCTAACCGTAAACGAAGTCAGCACATTCACTCTCTATGTACGTTCAGTTCAGTCTATAATCACTCTTAATTTTACCCAAGAACAATCACAATTACCACAAACCAAAAAAAAAATCCCTTTGTCGTCTATTATCGTTGGAAATTAAATCAAATGAAACTGACAATTGTTTACCTACCCAAGCAGGTAATGGGTGGAGGAACTCATAAATGCTTTGGTATACCACAAACCACTGTGGGGATGATTTAAAAAAAAAAAAAAAAGTTTTTAAACATCTGGAACTGTTGCAAACTTGCCAAGGGGAGGATTTATGTGCAATGTTTTCCTCACATAGGAAGGAAAAGGGGGAGGGAGGCAGAGAACAAACATGTGCTTCAGTTGTGTTTTACAGTTGACTGTAATGTGGTAATTGGTAAAATCGTGTGTTTACACTTTATAGTATAGTATAGTGCAATACCAGTGGACAGCGTGGTTAAAAAATATCACCTTTTGTTGCCATTTCTATTATCAAGTCATCTGTATCATATACTGAATTTGTTACTCTTCTTTAATAGACCTTTAGATAGTCCAGGCCATTGATTGATCCCTAGAGTTTGTGACTTTTTAGACCCCTTTAGTAACTTTTTTTCCCCCCTTTTCTCTCCCAAAAGAGTCTATAATCAGATCTCCAGCTCGCATCACAGCTGCTTGTTATACTGGTTCTTCAGTATGTAAAACTTGACGAAGTTGCTAGTATTTATTACCTTCGTCTTACTGATTATCTTGGATGTTAAATATTAAACTGAAATAATGAGCTGTTGGAATAAGTAGATAACTCAAAATTGAGTTATTAAAAATCACAATGAAATGACAATTCAAAAATAAGGACACTATCTTGAAATAGTGAAATCAAAATAACAAGTGGACGTTACGACGGTCACCAGCCACTTGTTGGAAAAATTGGAAAATGTTGCCAGTTCTTGTTCCAATCTTGCGCTGTCCAGTTTCATAGAGCCTGTGCCCACTGTAGCCTCAGCTTTCTGCTGAACGTGGTCACCATCCACCCCAAGCTTCAGTGTGTTGTGTGTTCTGAGACGCTTTCCTACTCACCATGCTTAAAAAGAGCAGTTAATTGAGTTACCGTAGCATTTCATAAGTGACAACTTCACTCATTCCCCCACACATCTGCCATTCACTGGATGTTTTGCATGTTTCTCACCATCCTGTGTTCACTTTCGACATTGTTGTGTGTGTGGAAAATCTCAGGAGATAAGCAATGTCTGAAATACTTTAACAACTATGCTACGTCAAAGTCCCTGAGATCACGTTTCCCGTTTCTGATATTTGAGGTGATCCTTATCCTGTATCTGCATGAATTAATGCATTATGCTGCTGTCACGTGATTGTCTTAGTGGATAATTGCATAATGGGCAGGTGTATGGGTGTTCCTATTAAAGTAGCCAATTAGTATATCTTGAAATAAGATATTAAGCCAAAGATAATGAAATGTTAAAGTGCATATCACGGGTAAATTCAGGAGCAAGATCAATGTAATTCTCCTGTTTTATATTAAACTTTGGTCAAATATCTGTCACATTTTGCATTTTGTGCAATTTTTTTACCTTGCGCAATACCAGAAAAATTCAGTTGAAATCAAGCCATTTGAGGTGAATCGGTCCGCCTCTGAAAAAACTTAGCATTTGGATTTATTGGGAAACATTGATTTTCGTGACGTCATCTGCGGGACGCCTCCCTCTGAATCCTACGTCAGCGCTGGTTTGTTTATGAGAAAACGACCTGGTGGTTTTCTGCAAATTGCTTCAACGTTATCGCGTAATTATTAAAATGGTTAACAGATGTATCGTAGGAGGGTGTAGCAACACCAATCATGATGGGATTAGTACTCATCGTTTCCCAAAAGACCGGACAATGAGAGAGAAATGGGAGCGCTTGGTCTACACAGGCTGTGCACTGAAACCGTGCGAAGCTCGCGCAGCCTGCTGGCGCTTCCGCAGGTAATGTCAGGAATCTGGCTCCAGACTCCCTTGGGATTTTTCCAGACGCGTTTTATTTTATTTTTTTCTGCTGTAGATAGATGGCCTTGTGCAAAATTACCCTTCTGGATGAGTGTGTAAAGGGACATACTTTCATATAAAAAAAACCCCCAAAATTGGTCCAGAATATGCACTTTAAGTTAAAATAACAGAAATAATGACATATTAAGTCTTTTTTTTTTTAAACAACTTGTGGTTCAGGGCTTCTGTAAGGGTTTCACCTTTACAATATCTCATCTCATCTCATTATCTCTAGCCGCTTTATCCTGTTCTACAGGGTCGCAGGCAAGCTGGAGCCTATCCCAGCTGACTACGGGCAAAAGGCGGGGTACACCCTGGACAAGTCGCCAGGTCATCACAGGGCTGACACATAGACACAGACAACCATTCACACCTACGGTCAATTTAGAATCACCAGTTAACCTAACCTGCATGTCTTTGGACTGTGGGGGAAACCGGAGCACCCGGAGGAAACCCACGCGGACACGGGGAGAACATGCAAACTCCACACAGAAAGGCCCTCGCCGGCCACGGGGCTCGAACCCGGACCTTCTTGCTGTGAGGCAACAGCGCTAACCACTACACCACCGTGCCGCCCTACCTTTACAATAAATAAAAGGGTTTTTTTTTCTGTTTTAATTCTATAGATACACTATACTACATTAAATTTCATAATTTCACCAATGTCACTGTTAAAATGTTTAAATCATTTTGAAAAGTGCTGATAATTTAGCTTCTAAACGTTGCTCATTTGTCTTGTGAGCTCCATGCCACTGAAGCTACTAAGCACATCTGGGGGAAAAGTTCCACACTCAGTCACACAACAGGTCTGTGGAAAAAGAGAAACTCTCTGCTAATTTGCGCCTCATTCATCGTGCTATGCTACATCTCCTCCTGCAGAGCTGTTCACCCGTGTGTTCCTCTCGCAGCTGCAGTGCTTCATCACCCTCAGCTTTAATATCATCCAGCGCAGACAGGAGAAGAGGCCATTTTTCAGTTGCACTAAAACCTGTCACAAATCATTTTGCAGAGCTCAACATAACACTGACCGATAACGCACCCTCTCAGTCCCTCTACTTATCTGAAGGGTGTGATAACACGATTTACTTTATAATATGATTTTTTTTTTTTTGCTGATCAGCAGTTTTCCCTTAATTACTTCAGTGCAGGTCACACTGATTGTAAGCTGAATTTCTTTACCATGCCCTCTAATAAACAAGGATAATTATTGCTTGATGATACACCCTTTCCTCCATGAGTGATTAATATTCACAATGTAGGCTTTAATGTAATTTTAATAAGGCGTATGGAAAGATAAATTGATGGTACAGTCCACATCTTCTCTCTGACTGATTAATTGCGAGACTGATAGCTGTCCCACAATTAGATCACAATCTAATTGCTCTCAAAATTATTCAGAGATACTATTGTTTGCTGTGTAAACAGTATACAGTTATGTCTGTGATAGATCAGGACGAAAATATAATATCTGTAAATAACAAGGGAACTATTAAAATAAAACTATTTTGGTCAGTAATGCAATAATAACAAAAATACAAGTCAAAATGTTGGGATAAGTCAGAATTCTAAGATAATCAGTCCAAATTTTGAGATAATAAATCAGAATGTTCAGAAAATATTAAGCAAAAAAATAGATGATAATACGCCCACATTTTACATACCACTGCTGCCAGAAAATAAAGGAAAAAAAATTATGTATGTGACATTTATCTTCGAGTGGTGAATGTATATATCATGAGTGAGTGAAGCGAATGAGTGATATATTTTTCACCACAAGAAGATAAACGTCATACAGTGGTGCTTGAAAGTTTGTGAACCCTTTAGAATTTTCTATATTTCTGCATAAATATGACCTAAAACATCATCAGATTTTCACACAAGTCCTAAAAGTAGATAAAGAGAACCCAGTTAAACAAATGAGACAAAAATATTATACTTGGTCATTTATTTATTGAGGAAAATGATCCAATATTACATATCTGTGAGTGGCAAAAGTATGTGAACCTTTGCTTTCAGTATCTGGTGTGACCCCCTTGTGCAGCAATAACTGCAACTAAACATTTCCGGTAACTGTTGATCAGTCCTGCACACCAGCTTGGAGGAATTTTATCCCATTCCTCCGTACAGAACAGCTTCAACTCTGGGATGTTGGTGGGTTTCCTCACATGAACTGCTCGCTTCAGGTCCTTCCACAACATTTCAATTGGATTAAGGTCAGGACTTTGACTTGGCCATTCCAAAACATTAACTTTATTCTTCTTTAACCATTCTTTGGTAGAACGACTTGTGTGCTTAGGGTCGTTGTCTTGCTGCATGACCCACTTTCTCTTGAGATTCAGTTCATGGACAGATGTCCTGACATTTTCCTTTAGAATTCGCTGGTATAATTCAGAATTCATTGTTCCATAAACGTTGTCAAGCTGTCCTGGCTCAGATGCAGCAAAACAGGCCCAAACCATGATACTACCACCACCATGTTTCACAGATGGGATAAGGTTTTTATGCTGGATTGCAGTGTTTTCCTTTCTCCAAACATAATGCTTCTCATTTAAACCAAAAAGTTTTATTTTGGTCTCATCCGCCCACAAAAATTTTTCCAATAACCTTCTGGCCCGTCCACATGATCTTTAGTAAAATGCAGACGAGCAGCAATGTTCTTTTTTGGAGAGCAGTAACTTTCTCCTTGCGACCCTGCCATGCACACCATTGTTGTTCAGTGTTCTTCTGATGGTGGACTCATGAACATTAACATTAGCCAATGTGAGAGAGGCCTTCAGTTGCTTAGAAGTTACCCTGGGGTCCTTTGTGACCTCGCCGACTATTACACATCTTGCTCTTGGAGTGATCTTTGTTGGTCGTCCACTCCTGAGGAGGGTAACATCCATACATCCCTTCCATCTGTCATCTGTAGCCGCTTATCCTGTCCTACAGGGTCGCAGGCAAGCTGGAACTTATCCCAGCTGGCTATGGCCGAGAGGCGGGGTACACCCTGGACAAGTCGCCAGGTCATCGCAGGGCTGACACTTAGAGACAAACAACCATTCACGCTCACATTCACACCTACGGTCAATTTAGTGCCACTAATTAGCCTAACCTGCATGTCTTTGGACTGTGGGGTAAACTGGAGCACCCAGAGGAAACCCACATGGACACGGGGAAAGCATGCAAACTCCACACAGAAAGGCCCTCACCGGCCGCTGAGCTCGAACCCAGGACCTTCTTGCTGTGAGATGACAGTGCTAACCATGGTAACAATGGTCTTGAATTTCCTCCATTTGTACACAATCTGTCTGACTGTGGATTGGTGGAGTCCAAACTCTTTAGAGATGGTACACTTGATTGTTATCCCATTGATTGAAAACACCTGACTCTAAGGCTACGTTCAGACTGCACCCTGAAACGACCCATATCCGATTTTTTTGCCCATATGCGACCTGTATCCGATTTGTTATTGACAATCTGAACGACACAGATCCGATTTTTTCACATGCGACCCAGGCCGCTTGGATATGTGGTCCTAATTCCGATGCATAGCCGTTATTTTCACATGCAACTGCAGTGTGACCAGACAGGTCGCATTCATGCAACCTACACGTCATCAACAATAGACAAACGTCACTATTCTGCGTTGGTTAATCCCGCCTCTTTGGTGGAAAACAACATTTGTACAGTTTTCAGAATTTAAATAGACTTTTATAGAATTTATCAAGGCGGCACGGTGGTGTAGTGGTTAGCGCTGTCGCCTCACAGCAAGAAGGTCCTGGGTTCGAGCCCCGGGGCCGGCGAGGGCCTTTCTGTGTGGAGTTTGCATGTTCTCCCCGTGTCCGCGTGGGTTTCCTCCGGGTGCTCCGGTTTCCCCCACAGTCCAAAGACATGCAGGTTAGGTTAACTGGTGACTCTAAATTGACCGTAGGTGTGAATGTGAGTGTGAATGGTTGTCTGTGTCTATGTGTCAGCCCTGTGATGACCTGGCGACTTGTCCAGGGTGTACCCCGCCTTTCGCCCGTAGTCAGCTGGGATAGGCTCCAGCTTGCCTGCGACCCTGTAGAAGGATAAAGCGGCTAGAGATGATGAGATGAGATGAGATGAGAATTTATCAAGCTAATGGTGGATTTGGTAGGGACCTGGATGTTAAATCATCCTGTATTACAAGATTATAAGATTGTTCTGGAAATTTCCAGTAATTTGACACCTTCGGTCTCATTAGTCTGCTGCCCACATTAATCAGATTATTGTGTGAGTTCCGCCGCCGCCACAAAAACCACATCGCCAGGTCTCGCCTCATCTCCATGCTTTACTTGCAAACTTGAAGAGTGCGCTTTTTTTTTGTTTACGTATTACGTAGATGTGCTTATTACGTGTCAATTTGCGCATGCGGGACACTTTTGGGTCGTTTTCCATTCATATTGGAGATCGCATACAAGTCTCATATAATTGGTAATGTGAACGGCCTAACAAAAAAATCGGATTTCACAGCAAATCGGATATGGGTCATTTCAGGTTGCAGTCTGAATGTAGTGTAATTTCACCTTCAAATTAACTGCTAATCCTAGAGGTTCACATACTTTTGCCACTCACAGATATGTAATATTGGATCATTTTCCTCAATAAATAAATGACCAAGTATAATATTTTTGTCTCATTTGTTTAATTGGGTTCTCTTTATCTACTTTTAGGACTTGTGTGGAAATCTGATGATGTTTTAGGTCCTATTTATGCAGAAATATAAACAATTCTAAAGGATTCACAACTTTCAAGCACCACTGTATCTTCACGCCACCGTGTAATGTTCTATATATAATATGGACACATCCACAAAAAAATACACAAGTTAATAAAAATAATTTTAATTTTGAGCGCCATTTCTTTGCCAGTTTGACAACGTGCATCAAGTCACCGGGAAAACACTGGGAGTGACATCATCAGAGTGAAATATCAGAAATTATTATACATACCGGGCACTTTTTCAATGGAATAAAAACATGTATTCTATTCCCTTCTCACGGGTTTCATTCATTTGGTTTGATAGCATGCAATATTGTTAGCAATAGCATATCACTTATCCTACGTGTATTAGATTACTCTACCCAATGGAGAATGAGCATTGAGTATGGTTTATGATATTGCACAGTTGCCAAGAAAACATGACGTCACACGTCATAGCTGATACGAATATCCAAGGAGAAAATTTTCTGTTGCACGTTTCTTTGTTCGCTGGGAAAGAGAAAGACGTGTTGAACACCCAAAAAGCTACCAAAACTTCATGATATATTCTTCACGCATATTTACAAGAGATAAACATACCAATGGACATTGAAAAACTGGAAAAGAGACACATTGGAGATGTAAAACCTCCATGGTTGTGAGCGACTGTGACAATTTGTAAACAAACATGGCCACCAGGTGCGCTTTGTTAAATCCTTGATTTGCAAGTGATGTCAAAGCAAAATAGAAACCTGGATGTCGGCCATGTTGGTGGATATACAAATGCGGGGTCAAGTGACATTCCATATAAAACACAGTCATGTGTGCGCAGCTCTCTTTGTTTTTCCACTGCTTTAAGCGTTCTTTTAGCTATGCTGGATCTTTGTGCTGTATATGGTTGTGGTCACAACAGTACTCGTGACCGTGGCACGTTCCAATTTTTTAGAATTCTGTCCGTGATTCGGAAAGAGGGTGAAGAAACTCTGAGGCTTAGTACAGAGAGGAGATGAGCACGGCTGAACAACATCGGCAGGGCTGATCTAACAGAAGCTAAAACCAAAACAGCTCGTGTTTGCAGTAATCATTTTATCTCAGGTGAGATTCAAAAGCTTTCTCAGTAATATCATGGAAGAATTTTATTTCATGGTGCTAGAATTTTGCTATAAAATGAGCGTTCTCTTGTCATGGTTCACGCAGTCGTTGTTATAATTTTAACACGTATTACCATTTCGCTTTTAGGAGCGCCAGCAAAATTGTCTCATCTCATCTCATTATCTCTAGCCGCTTTATCCTGTTCTACAGGATCGCAGGCAAGCTGGAGCCTATCCCAGCTGACTACGGGCGAAAGGCGGGGTACACCCTGGACAAGTCGCCAGGTCATCACAGGGCTGACACATAGACACAGACAACCATTCACACTCACATTCACACCTACGGTCAATTTAGAGTCACCAGTTAACCTAACCTGCATGTCTTTGGACTGTGGGGGAAACCGGAGCACCCGGAGGAAACCCACGCGGACACGGGGAGAACATGCAAACTCCACACAGAAAGGCCCTCGCCGGCCCCGGGGCTCGAACCCAGGACCTTCTTGCTGTGAGGCGACAGCGCTAACCACTACACCACAGTGCCGCCCCGGCAAAATTGTACCTGAAATAAATTGAAATGTGATTTGCGAGCCATAAAGCTAGAGACTTGTCAAAATTTCACACTCTATCTGTTGTTTACAGACAGAAGTAAACTAAATGCAAAAGAAGCTCTAACTTACCCTTGCAAGTACAACTGCTTTATCATCATTGACTGGTTTAATTAATAAGGTATTTACCCATCCAGAGACAAAGAAGTTATCGGCTTCCAGTGACTTATAAGCCTTCATTTCAGATTTGTCGACCCACGAAGTTTGCCAAACCAGACAGAACGCGATATCTGGGTACTCGATGGCCAGTAGAAGCGTCTTATCCTCAGAAAAATCCAACTTTTTTAAATAATATTGGTCAAAACTACACATACTGTATCTATGTTCTCTTTGTATCGAATCTTCACTTGACTGTTCAAATTGTGGTAATACTGAGAAAATTCAGTATTGTTTACAGACATGCTTTCAGCGGCTGCCGTCCTAGCTGCTTTGTAGATCCACCATCATGACGGACGCTCATGACGTAGCACATTTTGATCACATGGTTGCAAGTCATCTATACGGAAGATTTTGAGAGAATTTTGAAAGAGAAAGACGCGTTCAATATCATGCTAGCTGAATGGGATATATCTGCTATACCACTCAATGCCAGCCCATATTATTTAAATATGTCACTCAGATCTGTGATGTATTTTGTATGAAAAATACAAGTTTTTCAACACAAGAAGATAAACTGCATATCTTCAAGCCACTGTGTGATTTTCTTTTTATTATCTAGACACATTCACAAACAAAAAATACCCAAATTTATCAAAACAATTCACTGATTTCCTCACGAGTGATGTATAGATATTTATGTCACAGTTTTGAATCTCCATGTCTCCATATATATAGAAACCTGATGGAACTTGGCTTCCATTGTAATAACATACCGGGTTCATGCTGCGTTTCATCAGAATACCAAATATGGCAAACAGAAATGTTATTACTTTCATTCAGTTAAAAAAAAAAAAAAATCCCTAAATTTGGTTCTGTTGTCAAGAAAGAAATCAGCCCCAGTCTCACTTTTTCATACCATTTTGTGTATTTTTCTTATAACCTATGTCACCCAATCATTCTACAATCCAAAATAATCCTCTTAATGATATTTTTTTCATCGCAGATAATCTGACATGGATCCCAATGAAATGAAATCGATGCGTTTTTATCTTTGAAAGACAGGCATCCTGATAGTGCATTTATCCCAGCCGCTCCTGGTAATATAGTGTAATCTATAAAGCACAATTTCCTCAGTGTATTACATTCAGCTTTATTACATGGTGTACATAAGTGTGTTAACTTTTCTATTGTAAATTTAAAGTGCTGCACTCAGTACCCTCTCTATATTTCAGGTCATAAGTCTACGCCTCTAAACTTTCTAACAAATGGTCCTTCCACACCCTGAGCACAGAAAAACCCAGCTCAGACATTAGGTGTCTGTATCATAAATCTTGGAAAGTTATAATAATTTGCAATTCGCTCCCTCATCAAAGACAATATTAGCCTAATTTATTATCTCCCTGCTTGTGCAGCACACAGAGGCCGTGGAGATAAGAGTGTATCAGGAGGGGGATTGATTTTCATTAACTGATTGTAATAAAGATGAACTACCAGGCCTGTGTGCTGACCAAGAGCCACACTTTATTGTAATTGGGCCAATTTATTTCAGGAGCCGGGAGCCGCTGCCTCCACTTTTTATGCTCTCTCTCTCTGCTTTATCTCTCTCCTTTCACCCTTCCACCTGCTCCTCTCTTCCACACATTGCTGCCCTTAATGTTTCCATCACAGACTTTTGTCTCTTTATATCTCCCAGTGTGTGTACTATCAGTTGAACAGTCACTGTTTTCCACACTCAGTTTGTTTTTTGTTGTCATGCGTATTTGTTTTTACTCAAAATCCATTTTATAATTCAAAATCCACTTCATAAAACACAATCATTAATGCCTTTCGATTAGAATGGATTGAACCGAATTACATGTCCCTTACATCCAATGTCACTGTTTATACATACAGACAGAACTGCATATATAGTGTCCTGCTGCTATATAATGGGTTTTTGTGATGCAGTATAACCTTCTTTAGCTCCACAAGTCTCTGCATGTAGTCGTTGTTGTTTTCATGGCACCCCCTGGTGGAACTGTTACAACTAGTACATATTATAACTAGGACACATGGTACAAACCCTGCACTCTGATCACAATATACATCATGATGATGAGCATAGCAAATAATCGGTTCTCTCTCAATGCCTGATTCTGACACATTTATATTGCTGTGTCTCTTCTCACTCTCTGTATCTGCCTGTTTCATCCTGATACTAATCCTACCCTTGTGTCTCATTTTCTGCTGCTATGGATGATCGCACATGAATGCCATAAAAACTGCACTTTCGAAAATCAGTTTATTCCCAAGTCTCACCCTTGCTTCAGTGGATAATGCTAAAGTAGAGTTGCTGCTGTAATCATAAAGACTGTCCTATGCTCATCCTAGGACTCAATATACTCATAATGAACAGCCCTTCAAAACACATTGTACTGTTTGACCTTCACGTATACAGTTGTAGAAGAGAAATGATTTGTAATCACATTACCCAGTGTCACCCAGAAGAGGATGGGTTCCCTTCTGAAGAGGCGTGAGCAGATAAGGATTTTTCTCTGGCTGATGCCAATGTTTACTGAGACTGTCCATCCATCCATCCATCCATCCATCCATCATCTGTAGCTGCTTATCCTGTTCTACAGGGTCGCAGGCAAGCTGGAGCCTATCCAAGCTAACTATGGGTGAAAGGCGGGGTACACCCTGGACAAGTCACCAGATCATCGTAGGGCTGACACAGAGACAAACAACCATTCACACTCACATTCACACCTACGGTCAATTTAGAGTCACCAGTTAACCTAACCTGCATGTCTTTGGACTGTGGGGGAAACCGGAGCACCCGGAGGAAACCCACGCGGACACGGGGAGAACATGCAAACTCCGCACAGAAATCGGCCACTGGGCTCGAACCCAGAACCTTCTTGCTGTGAGGGGGCAGTGCTAACCACTACACCACCATGCTGCCCATTTATCATATTCACTGAAGAATGCTTGAAAAAGATAAAGACTTTTTCATCAAGTTTTGAATGAACTGTAGTTAAACATTGCTCCTATGAAACAGAAAAAAGCATGATGTTTTAATACTTTTATCATAATATTGCTGATAAACTTGACTATGGCATGCCTTTGCAATGCAACCATCTCACATGTAGAACATGTAATGTTGATGTTGCCTTACCACTTGGTTTCTGGGAATTCCGATGCCAATGCTTTCTCTGAAAGGCAGCTTACACTGTCGCTATTAATGCTTGGGTGGACAAAAATCATGAGCAGTCTTATTAATTGTCCATGCTTTCAGGCTAACTGGCTGATTCTAGTTATTTTCATATCAGCTGAATTAATCAGCCACATTGATCAATCGGTTAACCACTATTTTTGAGTCTAGTTCTTCTTAAGGTTTATTCCTTGTGTTGTCTCAGGGAGTTTTTTTTTTTCCTTGCCACTGTTGCCTCTAGGTCATTAGGGATCTAAAAATAAATATAAATCCACAAAGCTGCTTTGTGGCAATGTCTGTTGTTAAAAGCACTACAAATAGAATTGAATTGAGTGACAGAGAATGCTTGGAACCATAGAGACCTGAATATAATTTGCAGCTATTTCAAGATTTTAATGAGATGGATATTAATCTTCAGCAAGTTTTAAATAACTCATCAGGATGTGAGAAAACTCATATAGTCAGGCCAGAAGATGAAAGTTTGTTCAGTGTAACATCTCTCTCTTTGGTTGTAAAACCCTTATACTATTTTACTGACTTTGTGAACAAAATCAGAGGAAATAATCCCAATATTGTGACAACAGTCCATAATCAAGACATTAAGTGATGGCAAGTGTCATTAAACAGGGACAGATCAGCACAGCATCCAAAGACATAGATGTTTTGTATGTAGTTTAAAATTTTATTGTAAAATTGAAAAAAAAGAGAGAAAGAGAAAAGCCCATTATGCATTTCCTTTTGATGTCTTTTTTTTCAAATGCAATCCTTAAATAAATCAACTCATGATCACGCAAATAAATAAATAAATAAATAAATATTGACAGAATATTATATAATTTGGCATGACAATAAATCTTTGCAAATACCTGAAAATAAGTCAACACTGGAATGTTTGGCTTCTCAGAAGACCAAACTGCATTTGTTCTGCATCATAAAAAATAATTACTGCACTGCGTCTCATTTCAGAGTTTTGATCCGAACATGAACTTTAGTCTGTTTGTTACCTGAAAATAGGGAAAAAGAAAAAAAAATAGAAAGAAAGAAAGAAAGAAAGAAAGAAAGAAAGAAAGAAAGAAAGAAAACAACTGTAAACAGCATCGTCTCGTTCGGGCTGTAAGCGTGTGACCCAGACTTCCTGCTTCACCTGTCACACATGTCCACGTGCTTTTCAGCAATTCCAGTATATATAGACTTCCATAGGTTTTGTGCTGAGAAACCAGAAGTTGAAGACGGTCTTATAAAGCAGAAAACCCACAACCCCACCCTCCCCTCTTCACCCAGCAGAGACCCCCTGAAAGGTTCCTGTGCTCATGTTCCCTAATATACACATTTTAGATCTATAATAAGCTACTTTCCTTAGCATACAAACCATAGGCAATTAATTAAAGAATCATATTGTTAATACGAGTAGTACCATTAATATACTTTATGCCCCGCCATGCCTGCTCCTACCCACCACCACGTCTGAACATGCTCAAACATCACGCTGGGCTTCATAGTGTGAGAAAACTCAACTCTGAACATGAATACAGCTGGAATGCAAACAGAAAGAAGAAATGCTGGTGATTTGGAGCACTAGTGACTAGAAGCAGTGCAACAGAGCCTGTGCAGCCCTTTTGTTTTAACAGCAAAACATGATAAGCTCAATCCACACTAACACACTCATCCACTCATCCTCACTCGCCCTCATGTTTACTCCATTTTATTGGTTTTTCTCATCTTTTTTATTCTGTCTCGCTGTAATGATATCGTGTCTCAAACTTATTAAACTTCAGGTGTGAGTTGCCATTTTTAATTTGCATTAGGCCTGTTGTTATATGAGGGCCAAATTTAATTTGATTTTAATAATTCACGTCTGGAATGTAGAGATTTGGCGAGGATGCAGGGTTATTAGAGCATGGATGCCCGAGGGCTGCGTATCTGTACAGTATATTACCATGTTGTCATTCATTATCACCAGGCAAGAAGAGACGACGCGAACAGAGGTCTGGAGGAAAACGGCATTATAACTGGATAAAAACAATCATTGTACCCTGTTCAATACCGAGTATCCAATTCCAATATAAAACCTAGTGATCAATTGTACCTTGTCCATGGAGCAGATTAGGCAGTGATCCACAATATCAGCTGTTCGACAAATATTAATCTTCTTAAATTCTTCATTCACAACTCCATACATTTTAAAATTTAATTGAAATAATAATGACCTCTTTTGAATGACGAACAATTAAAAAAATGTCACTCTTTGACAGATATAAGTTGATATGAGGAATCACTTAGCTTCCATAAATTTATTAGCGCACCTTGTGGTCAAAAATGGGAACGATTAGAAGTGCGAAAAGAGGCCTAATGGGTAAAGAATCACGCCAAATCACGCTTGCACTCTTCGAGGAGGAGCAGTGGACAGGACAGTTAATGATAGGCTTGCCAAATTGGGCAAGTTTAAAAATATTCTGCAGCCACTGAGATAGCAAATGATCACAATTAGATCGAATACATTTCCACAATCAAAGACAAATTGCGGACATTGTGTCTATGATGTACAACCCCGATTCCAAAAAAGTTGGGACAAAGTACAAATTGTAAATAAAAACGGAATGCAATAATTTACAAATCTCAAAAATTGATATTGTATTCACAATAGAACATAGACAACATATCAAATGTCGAAAGTGAGACATTTTGAAATTTCATGCCAAATATTGGCTCATTTGAAATTTCATGACAGCAACACATCTCAAAAAAGTTGGGACAGGGGCAATAAGAGGCTGGAAAAGTTAAAGGTACAAAAAAGGAACAGCTGGAGGACCAAATTGCAACTCAGTAGGTCAATTGGCAATAGGTCATTAACATGACTGGGTATAAAAAGAGCATCTTGGAGTGGCAGCGGCTCTCAGAAGTAAAGATGGGAAGAGGATCACCAATCCCCCTAATTCTGCGCCGACAAATAGTGGAGCAATATCAGAAAGGAGTTCGACAGTGTAAAATTGCAAAGAGTTTGAACATATCATCATCTACAGTGCATAATATCATCAAAAGATTCAGAGAATCTGGAAGAATCTCTGTGCGTAAGGGTCAAGGCCGGAAAACCATACTAGGTGCCCGTGACCTTCGGGCCCTTAGACGGCACTGCATCACATACAGGCATGCTTCTGTATTGGAAATCACAAAATGGGCTCAGGAATATTTCCAGAGAACATTATCTGTGAACACAATTCACCGTGCCATCCGCTGTTGCCAGCTAAAACTCTATAGTTCAAAGAAGAAGCCGTATCTAAACATGATCCAGAAGTGCAGACGTCTTCTCTGGGCCAAGGCTCATTTAAAATGGACTGTGGCAAAGTGGAAAACTGTTCTGTGGTCAGACAAATCAAAATTTGAAGTTCTTTATGGAAATCAGGGACGCCATGTCATTCGGACTAAAGAGGAGAAGGACGACCCAAGTTGTTATCAGCGCTCAGTTCAGAAGCCTGCATCTCTGATGGTATGGTGTTGCATTAGTGCATGTGGCATGGGCAGCTTACACATCTGGAAAGACACCATCAATGCTGAAAGGTATATCCAGGTTCTAGAGCAACATATGCTCCCATCCAGACGACGTCTCTGTCAGGGAAGACCTTGCATTTTCCAACATGACAATGCCAAACCACATACTGCATCAATTACAGCATCATGGCTGCGTAGAAGAAGGGTCCGGGTACTGAACTGCCCAGCCTGCAGTCCAGATCTTTCACCCATAGAAAACATTTGCCGCATCATAAAATGGAAGATAAGACAAAAAAGACCTCAGACAGTTGAGCAACTAGAATCCTACATTAGACAAGAATGGGTTAACTTTCCTATCCCTAAACTTGAGCAACTTGTCTCCTCAGTCCCCAGACGTTTACAGACTGTTGTAAAGAGAAAAGGGGATGTCTCACAGTGGTAAACATGGCCTTGTCCCAACTTTTTTGAGATGTGTTGTTGTCATGAAATTTAAAATCACCTAATTTTTCTCTTTAAATGATACATTTTCTCAGTTTAAACATTTGATATGTCATCTATGTTCTATTCTGAATAAAATATGGAATTTTGAAACTTCCACATCATTGCATTCCGTTTTTATTTACAATTTGTACTTTGTCCCAACTTTTTTGGAATCGGGGTTGTAATAATGTACAGAACCATTTCGTTCTAATGTAACATAGATTGCGAAGATTGGCCGAGGGAAAGGGGCAGGGGGATTACAGAGGGAATAACATCTGTACATCAAAAATGCACAGACACCACGCTGACTTGACATGTTGTTTCCTACACAAATGCTGAGAAAACATGAAGACAAATGTGTCTCCCTTTTCCATTGCCTGAATACTGTGGGCTAGTTCGAGGTCTTTTCTGGGTAAGCACTCACTGTTAGACTGTATATTGTCAACTCTCAACTGCTGAACACGAAGGTATTCTAAAGCGTCACTAAATAGTAGCCTATAGCATAAATAATCTGTGATAGCCTCTCAACTTAATTATGTTTGAGACTACAGTACCAGGCAAAATTTTGGACACCCCTTCTAATTCAGTGTTTTTTCTTGATTTCCATGAATTAAAAGTCACTTCATGTCTTAAAGTAATGATGGATGTAGTTTCTCTTTACTTAGTTGAGCACTTCTTGACATAATATGGATTACTATGGTTGTGGAATAGGGATATTTACTGTATGTTTATTATTTACTGTTTGATATCAAAAGCATTAAGAAGGCAAGAAATTGCACTAATTAACTTCTGACAAGACACAGCTGCTAACTGAAAAGCATTCCAGGTGACTACTTCATGAAGCTGGTTAAAATAATGCTGATAGTGTGCAAAGTGTCATCAAGGTAAACGCTGGATACTTTGAAGAAAATATAAAATATACAGTGGTGCGTGAAAGTTTGTGAACCCTTTAGAATTGTTTATATTTCTGCATAAATATGACCTAAAACATCATCAGATTTTCCACACAAGTCCTAAAAGTAGATAAAGAGAACCCAGTTAAACAAATGAGACAAAAATATTATACTTGGTCATTTATTTATTGAGGAAAATGATCCAATATTACATATCTGTGAGTGGCAAAAGTATGTGAACCTCTAGGATTAGCAGTTAATTTGAAGGTGAAATTAGAGTCAGGTGTTTTCAATCAATGGGATGACAATCAGGTGTGAGTGGATACCCAGTCAGACAGATTGTGTACAAATGGATGAAATTCAAGACCATTGTTACCCAGGAGTGGTCGACCAACAAAGATCACTCCAAGAGCAAGGCGTGTACCGTAATAGTCGGCGAGGTCACAAAGGACCCCAGGGTAACTTCTAAGCAACTGAAGGCCTCTCTCACATTGGCTAATGTTAATATTCATGAGTTCACCATCAGGAGAACACTGAACAACAATGGTGTTCATGGCAGGGTTGCAAGGAGAAAGCCACTGCGCTCCAAAAAGAGCATTGCTGCTCGTCTGCAGGTTGCTAAAGATCACATGGACAAGCCAGAAGGCTATTGGAAAAATGTTTTGTGGATGGATGAGACCAGAATAGAATTTTTTGGTTTAAATGAGAAGCGTTATGTTTGGAGAAAGGAAAACACTGCATTCCAGCATAAGAACCTTATCCCATCTGTGAAACATGGTGGTGGTAGTATCATGGTTTGGGCCTGTTTTGCTGCATCTGGGCCAGGACGGCTTGCCATCATTGATGGAACAATGAATTCTGAATTATACCAGCGAATTCTAAAGGAAAATGTCAGGAGATCTGTCCATGAATGGAATCTCAAGAGAAGGTGGGTCATGCAGCAAGACAACGACCCTAAGCACACAAGTCGTTCTACCAAAGAATGGATAAAGAAGAATAAAGTTAATGTTTTGGAATGGCCAAGTCAAAGTCCTGACCTTAATCCAATTGAAATGTTGTGGAAGGACCTGAAGCGAGCAGTTCATGTGAGGAAACCCACCAACATCCCAGAGTTGAAGCTGTTCTGTACGGAGGAATGGGCTAAAATTCCTCCAAGCCGGTGTGCAGGACTGGTCAACAGTTACCGGAAACGTTTAGTTGCAGTTATTGCTGCACAAAGGGGTCACACCAGATACTGAAAGCAAAGGTTCACATACTTTTGCCACTCACAGATATGTAATATTGGATCATTTTCCTCAATAAATAAATGACCAAGTATAATATTTTTGTCTCATTTGTTTAACTGGGTTCTCTTTATCTACTTTTAGGACTTGTGTGAAAATCTGATGATGTTTTAGGTCCTATTTATGCAGAAACAGAGAAAAGTCTAAAGGGTTCACAAACTTTCAAGCACCACTGTATTTTGTATTTTTAAACTTTACCACATAATTCCATATATGCGTCATATGTTTTTCATAGTTCTTATGTCTTCAGTATTGTTCTACAATGTAGAAAGCAGTCAAAATACTGAAAAACCTATGAATGAGTACGGGTATATAAACCTTTGACTGGTACTGTATGTTATTGAAGTTGCTCTGCCCCACCAAACTCTATGTTCATGAGGCGCTTTTGATAACGATAGATTTCTTGGTTTGTCAAAAGGGTCAAAATGTGGAAAATTAAATTAAATAAAAATAAAATTCGGGTTTTTTTCCCTATTGTTGTCAGTTGTTGCACTCTGTACTCTGCAAAAGGAATACAGTTCAAAACCTATAACCATGAAGGTGATAATATATAAGCAATTATCAACAGGTGACATGAACTTTAAGACAGATGATAAATATAAAGCAAAAGATGAGATTTGGTGTGAATAAGAAATAAAAACAACACTTTTTTCAGCTCTTTATGAGGGACTCAGTGGACGTCCGCCATGATTTAAAGGAATGCAGTTCCATCCTCTGACCTTTTTCTACAGAGTGTCTCTCTCTGTGTGTGCTTGTGTGTGTGTGCTTGTGTGTATGCACTATTCATCAGACAGAACACCAGCAGCTGCTGTAAGTACATCATGGCGTTGGTGTCTGTGCCCTTTAAACTGCCCTCACTGTGGCCTTACTAATAGCGCTCGTTCTTCAGGTTCTCTAAACTGTTTTTTTTCACAGGTTTAAGCTGTGCCTCATCACTATCTTAATTTTTCTAATGACATTTCTGACCTGTACCAGTCTGTTCTGCATCAATAAAACAATCCCACGGTGATCTTGTCTCAAGCTTTTGTTAAAAAAAAAAAAAGAACTCAGTCATGTGTAATTGATTGTACAGAAGTGGCCCTGAGGCCGAGGCTATTTGATCAATATGAGCCATATGGTAATGATGTAGGGTGTTAGGCTGTAGGTGCCAGGATTATCATAATCCCTGGTAAAGGACCCTCGAGGCTTTAGAGTTTAGGAAACTACAGTATAAGGATTAGGACAGAATACTGTAAGTGTCGGCTAAGCTGGGAAGCTCAAGACATCTTTTTGGGCTAGGGTCACTGCCATTTGTCGAGATATAACTCACATTAGTTAACAGTTCAGTAATATAATGGCTTAGATGAAAAGCTCATTTTCACACAGTGTGCCTGCTGCTGGTGGAGGTGTTCAAGGAAAATACCATGAATACATACGATGTCAAATAACAAAGCTAAATTTGCTGTCCATTCACATCTGGTAATTTTGACAGCTAATTTGTTGATGAAAATAATTTGTTATATTTTATGTTATGCTCCGGTTTCCCCCACAGTCCAAAGACATGCAGGTTAGGTTAACTGGTGACTCTAAATTGACCGTAGGTGTGAATGTGAGTGTGAATGGTTGTCTGTGTCTATGTGTCAGCCCTGTGATGACCTGGCGACTTGTCCAGGGTGTACCCCGCCTTTCACCCGTAGTCAGCTGGGATAGGCTCCAGCTTGCCTGTGACCCTGTAGAACAGGATAAAGCGGCTAGAGATAATGAGATGAATGAGATTTTATGTTATGCTCTATTTAAATAGACAGAACAAAACATAAATGGGTAATTAAAGTTTTAGAAATTTTAATTTCTTATTAAATGGAACACTAAAATGTTTTACGAATGCACATTACAGGCTTAGTAAAGCCTTTCCCCTTTTCCGATGTTGTTTGCCAAATGAAAGCTCTGAAACTATCACAGAGCTACGATTCAGTCGCTAACACACAGCAGGGAATTTAAAAAATAAGTTAAAAGTAAATTAACTTCAGATTTTTGTGGGGTGCCTTCAGATATGCTAGTTCAAGCGAGTAACAAAGATTATTGTAATATGTTATTACATATACATATTACATAGTAATTTTTACACTAAATTAGGCTACACTGTAAAAAAATTATTTGTTGTGTTAACTTAAAAAAGTGATTAACCTGGTTGCCTTAAAATTTCAAGTTTGTTGAAACTCATATAGTAAGTTAGTACAATGCAACTTGATTGCCTCATTATGCTAACTTACTATATGAGTTTTAATGAACTCAAAAATTTAAAGCAACCAGGTTACTCACTTTTTTAATTCAAAACAACAAATATTTTTTTACAGTGCAGTTTTGAAACAGGTTATGAGCAGAAAAAGGAAGTCCAAAGGTGGCTTTTATTGTTGCCTTTTTTTTTGGGGGGGGGGGGGGGGGAAGCATTCTGTAGCCACCAGGATTAATCAATTAGTTCCCACAAAATTGGCTGTGGCAAATAAAGGGCAAGTGTAAGTGCAGAGTATTTGTGTCGTAGTGGAAACTACTGTACAATACACTAACACTTTAGTCTTAAATGAGAATCAAAGACTGTATTTTTTTCCCAAAAAAAAGAAAGTTGGGATATTAAGAGGTTATGATGTAAAAGAAGAATTTTTTTCCATTTTTACTTTCATGATTACTTGTGGGGCTTTTTCTGTCTAATAAATAAACTAACCTAAACCATATTGTCATATACAGTTCTGTCATATAGTGACAACATTTTGGGGAGGTTTCAGGTCTTGTACATTTTTTTTCACAGCAAAATTTCTAGCCCATTGTATTAGCAGGTGTACCTGTGTGTACGATACCAACAATTTCCTCTCTCCTGTCCTGTAGCACACAGCATGGTTTAGTTTGCTTGTATAATGGCTTTGCAACATGATTTTGCTAAGATGGGGGAACGAACTTGTCTGTATCGTTCTAAGTTCATTTTGTCCTATATTTTGAGTTAAAGGGTTAATTATTATTTACTTACTGTTTAGTTTATATCATGGAAAACAGTCAAGTTTTCATAAAAAATTAAACACTGTTAAGGAGTTGGGAGTCTAATGTTGCTATCACTAGATCCAGTACAAAACTAAAGACGCAAACTTCAGAAATAAAGCAAGTTCTAACTTATCGATATGTTTGTGTAAGTGTGAAAATTGAGTGCAGTTCATTATGCCTAAGCTATTTACTTAACCCTGTGCTGATGCAATTTATCTTCGTGGTTTGTCCACAGGAAACATAGGTGGTACTCAGTATTTTAGTGTCCATTTGCTAAATGAAGGGCAACTGTAACTTTGACCAGTTCAGTGAGTGTAATTTCTCTGGCATGTGTGCTTAAATTTAATGTCTGTGTGAATATGAAGGTCAGACACAGAGCTGAAAGGCTGTGGGTTCAGTACCACACATCCCAAATAAAGAGTTGAAATCTCCATTGATGAAAAATAACTGAACGCGCCCTTAACAATCTCGCATCCACATATTCTACTCCTCTAAAATAGTATAGATTTAAAATATTTTTTTTCTTCTTCTTTTTTCTATTTTTTTTAAATATTCTGAAACTCAGTAGTTATAAATGTAAAAGGAAAAGAAATCAAAATATCTTTCCTCTTCCAACCTGAAGCAAGTGTTTCCTATTAAGTTTTTTTTTTCAAACATCATGTAACATCATTAGTAGTAGTTTGTAGCATTAGTATTGTTATTAATACTATATATTAATGTCAAACAATAAAAAGGTTTTTGGTCCCTTGGTCCCTTGGAGTGAAAGATTTTTCAGTTGCACTGTTCCTCTGGAAACCTCCGTGACCACAGAAGGCCAAAAGTCCTGCGCTTGCTCAGAGACATGAAGACAGTTGAAAGGAAACAGAGAAAGAGAAAGAAGGTCTGCCAGTGGTTAAAAAGAGCTTTTTTCCCTCCACGGCCTTTTCCTTGATTTTCAAGTTTTAACCCTCATTTGTCCAGTATCATTAAAAGCTGGAAGCGCCTCTTCCATAATATAGCATGTGTACTGTATATAATATGTATATAGAAATCTATGTTGTTCTTGCTGCTCTTTTTTGTTTGTTGCGTATTTGTCGACTCAGTCTTAGCGAGAGAAGTTCTGTAGCTTAAAAGTTCTTGTCTTTTGGGATTTCCCACCATGATCCTGCTTTGACTTTCTCACTCTGTGCTGCTTGTAGTTTGTCTGTAGTGTGCTGTTTCTCCAGCATCTCTCCGCTCAGATGAACGTCTTCATAAGGAAATGCTGATGTCTTCCAAAAAAACTCTTTCATCTTCTTTTTTTAAATCTTGTTTTATTTATTTTTAAAGAAAAAAAATCAAGCTCCTTTTGAGATTTCACTTTTCAAAACCTATAAAGAATTAAAAAAAAAAAACAGATAACATTGAATAACACTTCCAAAACCTCTTCCTGAATGTTACTGCTGATAAAAGGCTGATTTAAGTTCTGTGTACATTGTATTCATTCGTTTTTTTTTATTTCTAAATAAAACAAGATATAAATCACAGTTAAATAATGAATGACAAAAAATAGTAAATATTACAAAAAGCACTTGTATTTCTCCTTTTCTTGTTCTCAGATTTATTCTGGGGAATGTTTTTGATTGACCCAGATCTATTTCAGCAATTACTGCATAGATTAAAGATTACTGTTAGTGTGGCGCGACAGAAAACTGTTGCCCTAACATCAGAAGATCATGAGTTTGAATGCTGATGGTGCCACAGCTGTCTGTAGCTGGGAGCTGAGAGAGAGAGAGAGAGCTCTAGGTGGGAGGGATGGAATACTCTCTCCTGTCAATCACAGTGACAAGAGCCAATCATGGGCATGTGTGAGATCAGGTATGCGGAAGGGGGTAGACAGAGCTTTCTTTCGAGTGTTCAGCTGCCGCAAAAGATGCAGAGGTTGGCTTTGCGAGTCTCAGAATAAGCATGTTAGCGTCATCCTCCCTGTTTTGTGGCTGTTGTATAGCTGGGGAGAATTAGCTAGTGGGTAGGATTTGATTAAGGCCAAATTGGGAGGAAAAATTATATATGCCAATGGTTCCCAAATTTAATTAAAAACAAATCAGGCCCCCCTTCCTTCACTTTGAAAAAGTAAAGTAGGCCCATATTTAAAGCCTGTCTCAAACATATCCTTTTTTTCTCAGCTTATCTTGTAAGCTTGCTAGCCAGCTACTACTATATGCTCCTTTGTGGAGCACCAGTGCAGGATTTATTAACAAAGCACCATTCACAATATTTATTGAGCACCATTTTTTCTGCATTTTGTTTACTTCTATTTTACAATCTAGCTTTCCCTCTACTACATCCATTCATCCAATATCTACACCACTTGCCCATCAGGGTCGCGGGGAACCTGGAGCCAATCTCAGCTGACTTTGGTCAAGAGGCAGGGCACACCCTGGGCAGGTCACCGGTCTATCTCAGGGCTAACACAGAGACGAACACAGAGAACATGCAAACTCCACACAGAAAGACCCCAGTCAGCTGCGATGTTCAAACTCAGAACCTTCTTGCTGTGAGGAGACAGTGCTAACCACTGCACCACTGTGCTGCTCAACCCCCAACTACAGTGCACTTTATTTCTCACGCCCTTTATACTGCCATTCCCTCTCAATGTGTCCCCCCTGGAGTACTCTCATGCCTCCCAATGGGGGCCCACCTCACAGTTGGGAACATTGTATGCTAATATGGACCACTGTGTGCTTTATTACAAACAGCATGAGGGTGACGGTAAAGAAGGACAACACTGAGGCTGAAAAAAATCAGCAGGATTTTCAAGGTGCTTCAGTTTACGTATATTTTAATTACCCCAAATATAATTTCATGAATATTTGACTGGGAACAGGTCTGACTTACTGCCGGCAATGTGAACCAGACTCTTGCTCCATTCGTACAGGGACCGGACAGCCCTTAGCAAAGAGCCCCGAACCCCATACTCCCGAAGCACCCCCCACAGAATACCACAGGGGACACGGTCGAATGCCTTCTCCAGATCCACAAAGCACATGTGGACTGGTTGGGCAAACTCCCATGAACCCTCGAGCACCCTATGAAGGGTATAGAGCTGGTCCAGTGTTCCGCGACCAGGACGAAAACCACATTGTTCCTCCTGGATCCTAGGTTTGACTATTGGTCGAATTCTCCTCTCCAGTACCCTGGAGTAAACCTTCCCTGGGAGGCTGAGAAGTGTGATTCCCCTATAATTGGAGCACACTCTCCGGTCCCCTTTCTTAAAAAGAGGGACCACCACCCCAGTCTGCCACTCCAGAGGCACTGTCCCCGACCACCACGCGATGTTGCAGAGGCATGTCAACCAAGACAGCCCCACAACATCCAGAGACTTGAGATACTCAGGGCGGATCTCATCCACCCCCGGTGTCTTGCCACCGAGGAGCTTGCAAACCACCTCAGTGACTTCGGCTTGGGTAATGGACGAGTCCACCTCTGAGTCATCAGCCTCAGTCTCCTCAATGGAAGACATGATGGTGGGATTGAGGAGATCCTCAAAGTATTCCTTCCACCGCCCGACAATGTCCCCAGTTGAGGTCAACAGCTCCCCACCCGCACTGTAAACAGTGTTGGCAGAGTACTGCTTCCCCCTCCTGAGGCGCCGGACGGTTTGCCAGAATTTCTTCGAGGCCGACCGATAGTCCTTCTCCATGGCCTCCCCGAACTCCTCCCAGTTCCGAGTTTTTGCCTCCGCAACTGCCCGAGCTGCAGCACGCCTGGCCTGCCGATACCCGTCAGCTGCCTCAGGAGTCCCGGAGGTCAACATGGCCCGATAGGACTCCTTCTTCAGCTTGACGGTATCCCTTACTTCTGGTGTCCACCACCGGGTTCGGGGATTGCCGCCACGACAGGCACCGGAGACCTTGCGGCCACAGCTCCGAACAGCTGCGTCCACAATGGAGGTAGAGAACATGGTCCACTCAGACTCAATGTCCCCCGCCTCCCTCGGAAGCTGGGAAAAGCTCTCCCGGAGGTGGGAGTTAAAGACCTCCCCAACAGAGTGCTCAGCCAGACGTTCCCAGCAGACCCTCACCATACGTTTGGGCCTGCCAGGTCTGTCCAGCTTCCTCCTCTGCCAGCGGATCCAACTCACCACCAGGTGGTGATCAGTTGACAGCTCAGCCCCTCTTTTCATCCAAGTGTCCAAGACATAGGGCCAGAGATCAGATGAAACGACAACAAAGTCTATCATCGACCTCCGACCTAAGGTGTCCTGGTGCCACGTGCACTTATGGACACCCCTATGCTCGAACATGGTGTTCGTTATGGACAAACTGTGACGAGCACAGAAGTTGAATAACAAAACACCACTCGGGTTCAGATCGGGGAGGCCGTTCCTCCCAACCACGCCCCTCCAGGTGTCACTGTCGTCGCCCATGTGAGCGTTGAAGTCCCCTAGTAGCACAATGGAGTCCCCAGTCTGAGCACCCCTCAGTACCTCTCCCAGGGACTCCAAGAAGGCCGGATACTCTATACTGCTATTCGGCCCGTAGGCACAAACAACAGCAAGAGCCCTCTCCCCAATCCGAAGGTGCAGAGAGGCGACCCTCTCGTTCACTGGGGTAAACTCCAACACATGGCGGCTGAGCTGGGGAGCTATAAGCAAGCTCACACCAGCCTGCCGCCGCTCACCATGGGCGACTCCAGAGAAGTGGAGAGTCCAGCCCCTCTCGAGGAGCTGGGTTCCAGAGCCCAAGCTGTGCGTGGAGGTGAGCCCGACTATCTCTAGCCGGTACCTCTGAACCTCCCGCACAAGCTCAGGCTCTTTCCCCCCCAGTGAAGTGACATTCCATGTCCCAACAGCTAGCCACTGTGTCCGGGGATCAGGTCGTCGAGGCCCCTGCCTTCGACTGCCACCCAATCCACACTGCACCAGTCCCCTACTGCTACCTCTGTGGGTGGTGAACCCACAGGAGGTCAGGCCCACGTCACCTCTTCGGGCTGAGCCCGGCCGGGCCCCATGGGCAAAGGCCCAGCCACCAAGCACTCGCAAACGAGCCCCAACCCCGGGCCTGGCTCCAGGGTGGGGCCCCGGCTGTGCCATACCGAGCGACATCACGGTCCTTAATTGTTTTTCCATAGGGGTTTTGGTGAACTGCTCTTGGTCTGGCCTGTCACCTAGGACCTGTCTGCCTTGGGAAACCCTGACAGGGCATAATGCCCCCGACAACATAGCTCCTAGGATCATTCAAGCACACAAACCCCTCCACCACAATAAGGTGGCAGTTCTAGGAGGGGACCTTCAGCATGCACTGGGGCAGTTTGCAGTCGAGTGTGAAGCGGCTGGGATGAGAATCAGCACCTCCAAGTCCGAGGCCATGGTTCTCGACCGGAAAAGGGTGGCTTGCCCTCTCCAGGTTGGTGGAGAAGTCCTGCCTCAAGTGGAGGAGTTTAAGTATCTCGGGATCTTGTTCACGAGTGAGGGAAGGATGGAGCATAAGATCGACAGGCGGATCGGTGCAGCCTCCGCAGTGATGCGGTCGCTTTACCGGTCCGTCGTGGTGAAGAAGGAGCTGAGCCAAAAGGCGAAGCTCTCAATTTACCGGTCGATCTACGTTCCGACTCTCACCTATGGTCATGAGCTTTGGGTAATGACAGAAAGAACAAGATCGCGGATACAAGTGGCCGAAATGAGTTTCCTTCGCAGGGTGGCTGGGCGCTCCCTTAGAGATAGGGTGAGAAACACAGTCACTCGGGAGGAGCTCGGAGTAGAGCCGCTGCTCCTCCACATCGAGAGGAATCAGCTGAGGTGGCTCGGGCACCTTTTTCGGATGCCTCCTGGACGCCTCCCAGGGGAGGTGTTCCAGGCATGTCCCCCCGGGAGGAGGCCCCGGGGAAGACCCAGGACACGCTGGAGGAACTATGTCTCTCGGCTGGCCTGGGAACGCCTCGGTGTTCTTCCCGAGGAGCTGGCCGAGGTGTCTGGGGAAAGGGAAGTTTGGGCTTCCATGCTTAGACTGCTGCCTCCGTGACCTGGTCCTGGATAAAGCGGAAGAAGACGAGACGAGAATATTTGACTGTTTTTTGTTTGTTTTCTTTACCAGTTTTCTTTTCAAAAATGAAAAATGAATGAACACAACATACACAGACCATTGAAACAATTGATCTTACAAACAAAAGCTTTTATCATTAAATTGCAAATTATTAATGAAACATTTTGAGTAGGGAACATTTTCTTTATCGCCTTCAGTCAGCCTATAAATCAAACTTCTGTTTAAAAAAAGCTGTCAAATGTTCACTTAGAAGGTTTGAGGGGAAAAAAAACAACATTTGTGACCTACATCCCCAATTCCTTTTCTTATTACCTGCCCTTGACCAGATTAATGCTGGGTTATGGTGTGTGTGTGTGTGTGTGTGTGTGTGTGTGTGTGTGTGTGTGTGTGTGAGTGAGTGAGTATGAGACCTGTGTTGTAGCAGAGAGCTCCATGTGTGTTGGGGCTGTGTCAGTAGGGGCGGCTGGCATCCTTCGGCCGTTTTAACTGCACTTTCAACCTTTTCATGCCAATCTGAAAGCCGTTCATGGCCTGGATGGCGGCCTGTGCACTTGCTGGGTTGTCGAAGCTCACAAAGCCTGAAAATAAGCACAAAGAGGATGGAGAAATGAGGACACGTTCACTCATTGAGGCCAGGAGACATAATAGATGTCACACTTTTGGTGTGAATTATGTGTGATCATCCTGACATTTTTTTCTTTGGGAGTGGACAGAGGTAAATAATTCAGCAGTAAATAAATGGAAAACCTTTATTTCTGGTTTATACATGAGGTGTGACTTTGTGTGCACGTTGTTCACATACTCACCAGTGTACTTCATGTACATCTGGGGGATTCAAGTGACATCCACCAGACAACCAAAACATCCCTGTTTCGACAGGTTTCCATGTCAACCCTTAAAATGTTTATCGATTTCATGCACAGTAACGTTAAACACTGTCACTCTGTCTGGCTTAAAACTTTCTGCTGCATCTCAAATCGAAAACTACTAATCTATAAGATCCAGAAAACATACACAAGACAGAACAGGACTCTCAGTAGGTTTGAAGGCTATGTGAGAGGTTTTTAAACTTCAAGCACTAACCAAAAAAAAGGTAAAGCGTTTAATGTTAGTACTCAATAATTGTGTCGAACTGTACACATGGATGTGAGTTTTGACACAATGTTATTTTGTTTAGTCAGTTGTGGAGACAGTATCACATGGTGTGATACTGCCCTCACTATTTACAGAGGTGCTTGAAAGTTTATGAACCCTTTAGAATTTTCTATATTTCTGCATAAATATGACCTAAAACATCATCAGATTTTCACACAAGTCCTAAAAGTAGATAAAGAGAACCCAGTTAAACAAATGAGACAAAAATATTATACTTGGTCATTTATTTATTGAGGAAAATGATCCAATATTACATATCTGTGAGTGGCAAAAGTATGTGAACCTTTGCTTTCAGTATCTGGTGTGACCCCCTTGTGCAGCAATAACTGCAACTAAACGTTTCTGGTAACTGTTGATCAGTCCTGCACACCGGCTTGGAGGAATTTTAGCCCATTCCTCCGTACAGAACAGCTTCAACTCTGGGATGTTGGTGGGTTTCCTCACATGAACTGCTCGCTTCAGGTCCTTCCACAACATTTCAATTGGATTAAGGTCAGGACTTTGACTTGGCCATTCCAAAACATTAACTTTATTCTTCTTTAACCATTCTTTGGGAGAACAACTTGTGTGCTTAGGGTCGTTGTCTTGCTGCATGACCCACCTTCTCTTGAGATTCAGTTCATGGACAGATGTCCTGACATTTTCCTTTAGAATTCGCTGGTATAATTCAGAATTCATTGTTCCATAAATGATGTCAAGCCATCCTGGCTCAGATGCAGCAAAACAGGCCCAAACCATGATACTACCACCACCATGTTTCACAGATGGGATAAGGTTTTTAGGTCCTCAGAAACCTCCTTTGTTCGTGCCATGATATACTTCCACAAACATGTGTTGTGAAGATCAGACTTTGATAGATCCCTGTTCTTTAAATAAAACAGGGTGCCCACTCGCACCTGATTGCCATTCCATTGATTGAAAGCACCTGACTCTAATTTCACCTTCAAATTAACTGCTCATCCTAGAGGTTCACATACTTTTGCCACTCACAGATATGTAATATTGGATAATTTTCCTCAATAAATAAATGACCAAGTATAATATTTTTGTCTCATTTGTTTAACTGGGTTCTCTTTATCTACTTTTAGGACTTGTGTGAAAATCCGATGATGTTTTAGGTCATATTTATGCAGAAATATAGACAATTCTAAAGGGTTCGCAAACTTTCAAGCACCACTGTACATTGGTACTGCACCATGTGTTAGTGTTGTAGTACTCGAGACTGGTCTCAAGACCACTTTTTGAAGGTCTCGGCCTTGTATCAGAATCAACCACATTTTTACTTGGTCTTGTCTTGGTCTTGGACATAGAGACTCAGGATTTTATTTCAAGATCGATCAAGACCACAACTTCAGGGATATCACTAAATTGGCTGTGCATTGTCTGATTTATTTTTTAACATCATTACTGTTACTGGACGTACAACTTCCTGCTTCAAATGCAACCAATAATGTGACTCGCTGCTAATTTGAAATTTTCATTACTGTTAATATTCATTCAACATCTTGATGAATTTCTTGACAAGGCCTAAACTGTAGGTGCTTTTTGGCCTTCTTCTGTTGTCCAGTGACATTTTTAAGCTAATTATTATTCAGAATAGTTTATTAAAATGAGACTGATATGAACGAGATTTTGCAGCCTAAATGTTCTGACCTGCATGAACCAGTCAGTCACAAGCGAGCGTCTGAAATCATTTTAAGAGCTTTATGTTATGCATATGCAGGAAAAAGCAGCGACTATTTCCAAAGGTCAATGTAAGTGGATCACACACACTTGTCATAGCAGATGCCAGCTCATCCCTGTCACGCTCTAAAAACCGAACCTCAAAAGCCAGTGACCAGAAAGTCTAGTTTAGTGTGGCTCCAGCTGCTGCATGCACTCTCACTGAAGAACTGGTGCTGAACCATGAAAAACAGCCAGTTCTCCCACTGTCCTCGCGTTCCTCTGAGTAGACCACAGATCATCCTTTTTCATGATTGCATGCATGTGATGAGAAATGAGCCTTGGCGAGGTTTATGAAAGGGACAAAAAGCCAAATCAGAGACTCTGTATACATCACAGCTTTATTTCTAGCAATCTCAGTCCAGTTGTTCCTCAGAGGATTAATTACAGCACTGAGTGCACACACCTCTGACCTGACATTGCATTTTAATTACCTACTGTATAAGTCAACACTACTGATAGCTTTTTCCTCTCATACACTGCTGTAATTAAACTCTCTCTGGAGGCCAGCAGGAATAGTGGCCTGGGGCAAGACGTCCCCCGGGGTGACACCACATGCTGATCTATAATGACCCAGGCTTTTCAGGATGGTCATGTACTAGTTTATGGGTCGACACAATACAGTAAAGTTGCACTGCAAGAAATCTTTATTTTATTATGCTTTTCTTTTCCACAATAGAGCTATTCACACAAACAGCTTTGTATGCGTGACTGCAGACTCCCCATTGATATCCATTTAAATTCAAATGCTCATAAAATGAACACTCCTCATTTCTGAAAAAAAAAAACTGCTTGCTTCAATGTTAATTTGAAACCTCAGATAACCTGCTCCTTTCCCCCATTGAAATTCACACTTTTCGTATTCATTATTAATAAGAAAGGTTCACAGACAATTATCACAGGTCTTGGATTAGTATGCAATTTACATCTCTTGTCTCGGTGAAACTTTCTCCAGTAATTTGACTTCACTGGATTTTGTGTGCAGAAAGAAGAAACGATCCTTTTTATAAGGTGTTTCAGAAGAACAAGAAGGATTCACATAGACTAAAGGGGATAATACACCACAAGTTGGCCTAGTGGTTTTGCTCGTCCGCCGCTCGACTGGGAGAATGTAGTCTGATCATCATAAAAATGGTACCTACTGCCATTTGGTGAGGCACGCCGCAATACAGATGTGAGTAGAGAGTCAAACTCTTGCAGTTACCAAAGGACCAGCCCCCCACTGTAACCCTAGCTATGTAATATGTGAGAGGCCAAGTGCTACTGAAATGGAGATTGGCATGGCTCAGTGTGCCTTTTGGCCTTGGGAAGGACTTTGATTGATTGATTGATTGATTGATTGATTGATTGATTGATTGATTGATTGATTGATTGATTGATTGATTGGGGATAATATTAGATTGTTTATATACTGTATGTAATGTGTTAGCATGCACACGCGCGCGCGCACACACACACACACACACACACACACACACACACATCAGGTACCTGAAAGTGCTTTTTGAACACTTACCGAAGCACTTGCTCTGGTTGGTGGCTCTGTCCATGAACACCTTCGAGGAGATGACTGTCCCAAATGGCAGGAACATCTGCATGAGTTCATTATCGCCAAACTCCTGTGGTAGATGGTAGATGAAGAGGTTGCAGCCCTCAGGGCCTGAAGAAACACATTAGCATTAGATTAAAAACTGATACTTGTGTGGTGCTCATTTACTCATAATTATACTCAGAAAAAATGCTCCGATCCCAACATCTGACACCATATGATACCATGTGACATAAGCCTAGTGTACGTAGTCACCCTAATAAACAGACGACACAAAATGATAGCAATCTAGATGTATTTCATGATGACAATCAAAGCAACTTTGCTCTGTGAAAATATAAAGAGGAACTACAGCATCTTTGTACAATACAAGTAACCTGATAAAACATATTAAATATAAAAATTCAGCACGAGGAGGTCATTGCTTGAAGCATACAGCAGCAATCAATGCTGTAGCTAGATGAGAAAACATCTCCAGACAACACTAAATGAATGAAAAACTAACAGCTTTAACCCTGGATATTGTTCTTGACGATCAGCCAATATCGCTCACTGACAATGAGGGATTCTGACACAATGAAACGTATTTTACTTCCAGCTCCATTACAACCTGACTCGAGCCAATGTAACTAATGTAGCTAATAAATGCACTTCATTTTAAATCAACTAGCTAACATTATAAAGAATGAGACTAGTAGTCTAAGTGCATGGACAAGTATATATGCACTCTTCATGGCCACTATTTAAACACGTGGAAACATAAAGAGGGCTAAATAACGTGTTTCGTGACATTTTTGAAAATTAAATAAAATGCAGGTTACTCATTTTGGAATGCTTTTCATTAACAGATGTGCCTCGTCGAAAGTTAATTTGTGCAATTTCTTGCCTTCTTAATGCCTTTGAGATCAAACAGTAAACAGTAAATAATAAAAATACAGTAAATATCCCTATTCCACAACTGCAATGATCCATATTATGTCAAGAAGCACTCAGCTAAGTAAAGAGAAACGACATCCATCATTACTTTAAGACATGAAGCGTCTTTCAATTAATAAAAATAAAGAAAATCCATTTTATATATATATATATATATATATATATATATATATATATATATATATATATATGCATATATAATTTATTTATTTATCTATATCAGTTTTTGAAAAATCTTTGCTGGACTCATTAGGTCTGGGACAGTGATGTTTTTCCTCATTTAAATATATGCAAGTAACACATATTTCTTGCATCTTCCCCCACAGACCCCTCCCTCTCCATGCCAAAAACAGAGACAGTAAGTTGACATTTAAAAGTAGAGACATTGAAAAAAGACTCGCAATGTTAAAAAAAATAATAAAATAAATGGCACTGAAAAAGACTGACATGAAGAACCAAAGATAAGAATGTCACTGAAAAGCACATCAGCATAAACAACAACATTAAAAGTAACAGAAAAAAAAAATTATGGTCAAAAAAGATCAAGTTTGTTATGTTTCCTTTTTTTGGAAGCTTGGATTATTTTAATGACTGACTTTTAGTTCAGTGGAACTCTTTTCAGTGCCCAAAGTTAATTTCAACAAAAGTGTTTCAATGCCAGGGCGTAGTGGTTAGCACTGTTGCCTCACAGCAAGAAGGTTCTGGGTTTGAGCCCAGTGGCTGACGAGGGCCTTTCTGTGTGGAGTTTGCATGTTCTCCCCGTGTCCGCGTGGGTTTCCTCCGGGTGCTCCGGTTTCCCCCACAGTCCAAAGACATGCAGGTTAGGTTAACTGGTGACTCTAAATTGACCGTAGGTGTGAATGTGAGTGTGAATGGTTGTCTGTGTCTATGTGTCAGCCCTGTGATGACCTGGCGACTTGTCCAGGGTGTACCCCGCCTTTCACCCGTAGTCAGCTGGGATAGGCTCCAGCTTGCCTGCGACCCTGCACAGGTTAAGTGGCTAACGGATAATGGATGGATGGATGGATGGATGTTTCAATGCCAGTGATCTAGTTTTAAGTGTTGTTGTTGTTGTTGTTTAATCAATTTGGGTTTTTCCAATGCCAAACTTAAAGTCTCTGATTTACCTCCATAGATTTTGGGTGATTTTACAAATCAAATCTGATTCAAAGTGAAATCAACAAAAGTGGGTTACACTGTACTGCAGCTGAGAACTATGGATTAAACACCAAGAAAAAAATCATGCTGGTAATGAAAATACTTCAGTATAATGTTTTCTAGAACAATGTTTTAGACTCCAGCACATTAACCCTTCATACCCCTTATATTTCCAAAACCTTATGCTTATTGTTCATGGAAATCAAGCTCAAGCAAAGCAATTATGATCTTATACAAGTGAGGAGTGGAAGTGTGACACCATGTTCCTTGGGGTTTCGGAGGTTAACATGTTGTTCCACCTCTGCTTAGTGCTTATGTGTATGTTTGTTACTTGTTTACAGAAAGAATAGTGTCTCACCCTCACCTTCCCTCTGCTGCTGCTGTTGAATGACCTGCGGTGGTGGTGGCAAGCTTTGTCCAATAGGGGTCAGTGTGGTTGCCGGATAGATGGCTATGAAACAAAAAACAAGGCTGCAATGAGCTCAGGCAGGCTGAAAACACAACGATCCCTGTCAGACAGCATCGAACAGAAGGGTCAGCGTGAAAAATATATTAACATGTCCTCATAAAATATTGAATTGTAATACTGTTGATCAGCTTTACAACCGATGATGCGTATTATTGAAAAACGGTTTAAACATGACAGATGTTTTCTGTATATCATGGAATAGACTTGTTGGTGAAATGCTTTCACTGTGTCAGAACAGACTGAACATCATTCTTGAAAATCACAGAATGAGCTCAGTGTCTTGCAATACACTAGACCGGAGATACAAAATTCCAAAAATGACGTGTGTTTCCACTTAAAATATGAAAACAGCTCAGGAGGGAGTCGAACTCATTTAGTGTGATGTCAAATGGGCAGATGGGTTGAACATATAAGAGCCATTCCACCGAATCGGTGCCATTTCCGTCCCTAGAAAATTATATGTATAAATGCACATAAAAATGTACTTTAAAATACATTTCCTTATTACGCAGAATGTCCCGCACATTGATCTGATTTCAAATTTAAGATATATAATTGTAAGGATTAATAAAATCTACCTAAAACACTGAAAAATAGCATGCGTTACCCGTCCCCGCACTCTAACTTTATACTTAACGATGAAATATTATGATTAAAATCCTTCAGAAACAGTATTTCTTTTGCACTGTTGTGTGACTCCATATCCTATCCATGGTTTAAATATATTTTTTTCATAAGAAATCCACAATATCTTAGTTAAAATACACATTTTATTCGTGTCCCTGGGTTTTCACTCAGTCCTGTTACCCAAAAATATTACCCCATCTGACAAATTTGGAACATTCCATAAATCACATGCTCAACAGGAAGTTACATCAGTTGTGTCTTCTGAAGTCCATGGGAAGACCAAAAGTTAGTTCTCTCATTTACTTTTCTGTATATTTGATGATTTTTTTTTAACTTTGACTGATAAGGTCAATGTCAACATACTGTCCTGTTACTTAAATTATTTCTTAGATGATATTTGTTTATTTTAAAAATACAGATTTTTGGTAAATCACTAGAATGTGCTAAGTGTGGTCATGCTATTAGCGATGACGCCATGTGGCTTAATTCCATGTATTAGCTAATCCTAGGCTAAAAACTCAGTCATGTTACTTTCAGAGTTTTGGTAACAGGACTGAAAAAAAATGCAGCCATCTTTGACTTCCAAACCTTGTAACGTAGCCTGAGGTTGACCAATACACATTTTGAATAGTTAAATATGTGTGTTATTATAATCAGTGTTGAAAAGATATAACAAATTAAGCTTAATTTGGGAGTGGTACAACAAGCAAATGGCACCCATTCGGTGGAGTGTCCCATAAACAGATGAACAGGCTGCAATTCATTACCAAATTTCCAAAATGATGGTTTTACCAACAGTGCCTTAAATAAGTATTCACCCCCTTGAACTATTCTATGTTTTGTAGTGTTAGAACCAAGAACTGAACCAGACTTGACAGAGATTATATGTTTTTGCTTGTTTGCTGACGGTGTAGTGGTTAGCACTGTCGGCTCACAGCAAGAAGGTTCTGGGTTTGAGCCCAGCGGCTGACAGGCGCCTTTCTGTGTGGGGTTTGCATGTTCTCCCTATGTCTGCGTGGGTTTCCTCCGGGTGCTCCGGTTTCCCCCACAGTCCAAAGACATGCAGGTTAGGCTAATTGGTGGCTCTAAATTGACCGTAGGTGTGAATGTGAGTGTGAATGGTTGTTTGTCTCTGTGTGTCAGCCCTGTGATAACCTAGCGACTTGTCCAGGGTGTATCCCGTCTCTCACCCATAGTCAGCTGGGATAGGCTCCAGCTTGCCTGTGACCCTGCACAGGATAAGCAGTTACAGATAATGGATGGATGTTTGTTTGTTTGTTTGTTAATGAAGAATTATTGAACATTGGCAAATTTTGTCAGTAGCTGAGTTTTCTGGTTGCCTGATGTTTTAATTTGATTACTTATATTCATTAGGCCAGATTAGAACCTTTATTGGGCCTCTCCTGGTCTGAGGGCCTTATATTTGATACCCCTGCTCTAATACAAGCAAGTTCTCAATATTTTACAACCCTTAAAGGAGAACTGAAGTCATTTTTAAACTGTCTTTATTTCTTAATTAACATGTTATTCAATTACGTTTTCAGTTTTAGTAACCTTATATCGTTACTCGTAATGGCAACTAATTGCAATTAAATATTATACTTATTGGCCTATTCGGTTTTTAACCATGTTGAATTTAGTTCATTTGGTACACGGCAGGCGTCGCTTATCCGCGCGATCTTCATGAGACTTGTGTGAGACTTCGAAACATGAAGTGTCAGCCAGGTGTCAGTGCCGCCATTTTGAAAACTGTTTTCCAAACGAAATATTGCGCAAAAACGAGTTTAAATGACGATTACTGCCTACTTTTTTTCAAACTTTCCTGATTGCTATCAAAACAAACAAAACTTCCGGCTTGATTACATCAGCATTTGAAGGAGGGTGCGCGCGTCTTTTGACAACGTTAGCAGGTGTTGGTCACTTTGATTTCCACTGTACATTTTACTTCTGTCCTACAATGTCTTGCCCAGGTCTCAACAAATTTCATTTACGGCCATTGCTTTGACATATGAACTGATATATATCATACCATATTTCAAACACTCATAACTTGCTATAGCAGTGACAAAATAGCTATCAAAAATGCATTCCTATATTAAATAAAATGAGATAAATATAATTTTGATAATTAAAAATTGCCTTCATTTCGCCTTTGACATTGAAAAGGGTTTTCCAAAAGCCCTAGCTGACCCATCTCCCAGATTCAGGACTTGAATTGAGGAGAAGTGCAGGAGAACTCTTGGTTTGTATGAACAATAGTTTAAAAGCATTACTGTGTCATTTAACTTTCCCCTCTGCCCTGAATATTCACTAAATATTGCCAAATATTTATCTATTAATAAATATGGCAGCATGAAAGACAGTTGGCCCATTACTATCCTCATAGTTTATGAGAGGGGAAAATACCCGGGGTGAATAGTGTGAGCTGTACCTGTGTACTGTTGCACACCAGTGAAGGCCTGCTGCAGAGTGTCAGCAGCAGTGGGGCTTTGGGTAGAGTAAGGGGGCAGGCCATTGGCATACACAGCTTCCACTGCTGGGTGACCGTTGGGCTGGTGAGGGATGCCAGTGAAGCCGTTGACAATTGGAGTGACGATGCTGGGCACAGCTGAAGACGTGATGTTTGCAGGTGGTGAGCTAAGGCCTGTTGGAACAAAAGCATAACTCTAACACAAGCTTCACTCAACATATGTAGCATTTAATAAACATTCATCACTGGAATCTGATAGCAATTGAACCCTAATCCCTGAAAATATCAATTAGACTTTGTAATGCATGTATGTTTGTCATAGCAATTAAGGTCCAGAATAAACACAAGTTCAAGATAGTCAACTACACAGTTCCTGTATATGACATAATGACCACTGTGGCAAGATAACACTCGTGTGTCTTTTTTGCACTGTTCAATGAAGTATCGTCTTCATACCTCTGTATCACTACTTGTACTACTTTGTTTGTTCAATATCATATTACATAATTAACTCTTTTAATCTCAAACTTGTGCAACACCCTTTCCCTACATATATGCACCTGTCTCATGGTGGTGTCTCTGTACATTATTGTGCACTCCGTTAGCTATAAGAGCATGCTACTGTAACAAACACTTCATTATTTTGATATACTCAGTATTCAGAAAACATATGACAGGAAAGCTGACTTGACTTGAGCCCTTGGCAGTTAGACAGGACTCCAGCATATTTGTTTGGTTATCTGAGCCATGTGCAAGGAGCAGTGCTTGTAATGCTGGAGGTAGGAGCTAGTTGAGTTGGCTAGTGAGACCCCCTAATGTGGCAGTAATGGTGTATCGCTGGTATTGTTTTCCAATTAAACAGCCCTCTGGAGTGACAAAGTTTCCAGTGTGGGTGTACTTAGTGATGTACAACGCAGTCAGTGTATCTACAGACATATGGAATCTTTATTAAGTTATTTAGGTATGAATTGTCAGTTGTGGCAATATAGACAGTACTTTACACCAACCATTTCCTCTATTCCATCCCAGAGGTGTTCTTCTTCTACACCAGCTGATTCTCTCTCTCTCGCTGATCAATCTGATGCAATTCTTTGTATATTCTACTTGAATACTGATATATCTCTGGGACATTTTGAAAAGAATCGACCTCTGAAATCTTTGTACTCAGCCATTTTGCACAGTGAGTAGGTTAAAGGTAGACTGCCTTTCAGATTTTTCAAGTGTAGGTCATAAAAAGAATTTTCCCTGACACCCAATTATTTTTGTTTAGTGGACTGAAAGCTATTGAATTCAAATCGCAGACTTCCAATTTTATTATTATTATTTTTTAAAATAGAACAATTAATGAATTTAGGGCCACGTGGCCCTATATTTTCTCTGCAATTTTTTCCTGCTTCACCATGACCAAGATACTACGTCATGCATCACGTGGTGGGCTTTCCCCATTTGTGCAAGGCACTGTGGGATACAAATTTGAAACAGGAGAGAAAAAGGGAGGACGTGAGTGTACGAATGAAACGTGAAAGACTGACTACAGTAACGTAAAGCGAGAAGAAAAGACATTGTGTTGTGAAGGAAAGGAAACGCAGGACCAAACTAATAATTATCGGCGGTCAGTGAGCACCTCGGTGTGATCAGCTGTTCGTTTAGCAAAAGAATGATGTAACTGTCAGTGCACGGTCAAAGGTAAACCTGCGCATGCGCACACGGACTTCCTCTGTCTGCTTGATTGTGCAAAGCGAGCGATTTCATACACATTATTTGCTCGGGAATCCCCTCAAATTAAATAACTTCCCAGCTACAGAATGGCTTGATATTTTGTGAGATATTACAGAAATAAACATATATCACAGTGACCAAATTTCAGAGGGAACTAAATTTCACAGATTTTATGAAATCGAAAGGCCATCTAGCTTTAAATATAGTAAGTTAGTGCTTCCGTGAGCTGTTTTTGCAGGGTAGGCTTGTGTGATATGAATGAAATATAGAAATATAACCAAAATGCAGCATAGTGGTGTAGTGGTTAGCACTGTTGCCTCACAGCAAGAAGGTTCCGGGTTCAAGCCCAGTGGCTGACAGGGGCCTTTCTGTGTGGAGTTTGCATGTTCTCCCTGTGTCTGTGTGGGTTTCATCCGGGTGCTCCGATTTCCCCCACAGTCCAAAGACAGGTGGTTAGGTTAACATGGGGCAGCCTTGGGCTGAAGCGCCTTTGAGCAAGGCACCGAACCCCTGATTGTTCCCTGGGTGCTGTAGCATAGCTGCCCACTGCTCTGGGTATACTGTATGTGTATGCTTATTGCTCACTTGTGTGTGTTCACTGTTTCAGATGGGTTAAATGCAGAGGATGAATTTCACTGTGCTTGAGTGTACATGTGACAAATAAAGGCTTCTTCTTCTTCTTCTTCTTCATTATAAGCCAAGATTGCATCACTGCATCACTGAACAATCAATACAAAATCATTTAGCATCAGGTAATGGAGCTGTGATCATTTATGATGGATTTGGATCTCTGGTTCAAAAGTTCTTGTAGAAAACAATTTGCATAATTTTGTATCTTTATGAGTAAACTATGAGCAATTGTGTAAACTCGGTGTAGATTCCCCTTTAAAGCTCAAGTGCTCCAGCTCTGCCTACAACACACCACACTGATGAATTAGCTGTTGAGTCTAGCCGTTGTTTCCAAACCCTGAGAGACTGCTGGTGTCTGGGTAGATCTGGCGGCCAAGCTAAACATGACCACACGTGTGCTAATGCAGCAGGCAGTAATGTAGCCTCTTCATCATTGTACTGCAACTTGTCTGATTTTTATAAAAGTGCCCTAGAGGTTTTGAGAGCGAGCAAGATGCCTGATGCAGCATACACCGCTTATAGAAGCAGTATACGCATGTAAGAGAATGGAGATTTTTTTGGTGTGTGAGAGTATAAAAAGTGGGACAGAGCATGTGAGCATGTGTCTATAAGCTGCATCTATTTACTCAGCATGTGTAAGCAAACAGAGCTTCAGAGCTTTATGAAACAACAAGTCGATTTATCCAAGAAGCAAACACACCACATGTGCTAAATCAAATCTTCCTCATCCAGCACGTGAGCGATCACAAAAGTAAGTGAGCCGGATCAGAACTGTCATGTCATTTATCACTGAAACACATTGAATTTATCATTGAACATCCTTCACTTGACATACCATATATGTGGCTGCATATGGAATGTAATGCTGTATGTGCTGCTCTTTTGCAAGTTCAGAGAAACTTAAACATATACTAATAGATTCATACGTTTCAAAGTGTTTTATTCACTCTCAGACAGACATTCATCCACCTTCTCCATTTGCCTGAGGAGTAGATTTGAAAATTAAATTTTTTTAGGTGTAAACCTCATGTATGAAAATGTGTAATGGAAATATTTCGATAAATGAATATTTTGAGAAAAAAAAATCTGTCACCGACAGGCCGGTAATGTACCATGTAATTATTCCACAAATATTCCTTAACCTTCTGTTAAGGAAGTGTAATTGTGTTTGCATTATTGAAGTCTTCTCGCTGTCAGCAGAGTGAATATAGTAGAGGAATTACTCTCCATATGGCCCAACAAGATTGAGCATGCAAATTTTACATATGCAAATATTAGAAAATGAAATACTATTGCATTCATTTTTTATTTAGTCTTTACATATTTATTAACTATTAGTCTTCTAACCTCGGTTTGCTTGTGTCCCCAGTTCCAGTGAATATAACATAACATCTCTCAAATGCCCTCAGCGCATTTTCACCAGCTATCTTTTTTTTTTCCAGTTTAAAAAAAAAAATCTCAAGGTGAATGTCACCAAGCAGATGATCAACAAAAATGATCCAAGCCTCTGCTCAGGCTCACAAATAGTCTGTCAGACAGCTCATTAACTCAAATTGTGTCTTTAAAAACAATGTTATGAATATGTTCAGGGTGGTATGGTGGTGTAGTGGTTAGCGCCGTTGCCTCACAACAAGAAGGTTCCGGGTTTGAACCCCATGGCCGATGGGGGCCTTTCTGTGTGGAGTTTGCATGTTCTCCCCGTGTCCCCGAGTTTGCATGTTTCCTCTGGGTGCTCCAGTTTCCCCCACGGTTCAAAGACCTGCAGATGGGATAAAATACCCAGCCACTGGGTTTGTACAAGCCAGTGCATACTTAGTGCCAGTCCCAAGCCTGGAAAGATTGGGGAGGGTTGGGTCAAGAAGGGCATCCGGTGTAAAATGTATGCCAAAGGGATTGAAAATCAATTGGGGCTTTGCCCTGTATTCTTTCCCTGTCTCTATGTCCATCCATCCATCCATTATCTGTAATTGCTTATCCTGTACAGGGTCACAGGCAAGCTGGAGCCTATCCCAGCTGACTATGGGCGAGAGGTGGGGTACACCCTGGACAAGTCACCAGGTCATTGCAGGGCTGACACATAGACACAGACAACCATTCACACTCACATTCACACCTACGGTCAATTTAGAGTCACCAGTTAACCTAACCTGCATGTCTTTGGACTGTGGGGGAAACCGGAGCACCCGGAGGAAACCCACACGGACACGGGGAGAACATGCAAACTCCGCACAGAAAGGCCCTCGTCAGCCACTGGGTTTGAACCCAGAACCTTCTTGCTGTGAGGCGACAGTGCTAACCATTACACCACTGTGCCGCCTCTGTTGCTATGTGACAAATCAAATAAATTAAATTAAACGTTCATGCACAGAGCGTTTCTGCTTCATCCGGAGAGGCTTCAGAGCAGAGAGTTCACCCTCAGAGAAAACTCCAGACCCAGTGCTGTTTACAAATACATGAATAAAAGAACCATTGTGTTCACACCATTCTACACTTCATTTAATACAGAAACTAATAATTAGGCCTTTAAACTTCCTTTTGCTTGCTTTCACTTTCACTCACACCCTTACCCTAGGAAGCTAGTTGACATTAGTAAGCAACAAATCTACAGGTGATTATCATTTTCTCTCTACACACATGAAAAAGTCATAACATTGGCAGAAAGATGTGGCACTTGGGCCAAACCCTTCTGTGTGCACTGAACAAGCTACAAGCAGCACAAGCGACTTGCTAGTATCAACACAGGAATAAATGGAAAATTCAATACAAAGCCAATCAATACAAAGGTCCTGTTATGATTCTATGACAAAACATTTCTTTCGTCTCTTCCAGTACGACTCTGCCCCATCCACAGGCTCACCGGATGGTTTGATGAGGATGAAAATGACATACCGTAAACCTTATGCTATGGCTTTCACACTCACCAGATCAGAACACAAGTAAAAACCTGTGGGAGATTTTGTAGTGATGAGTTAGACAGCGGTTTCCACCACCATCATCCAAACGCCAATTGAGAAAACATTTTTTTGGCAGAATGATGTTCATCCCTCCAGGACAGCTCTAAAGGTGAGCCGAAGGTGCACTGAAGCTGCTCTGGTTGCTCATAGTTTGCTTTGTTTTAATTCTTTTTTTTTTAATTGTATAATGCTCATCACCCTGCATCATGGTAGAGATACATGCTCTAATAGAGGGTACCATCTGGCTGAGAGTGTACGCACCATCAAGCTTAAGTGCTTTACATCTGTTGATGGAGCAGTCGTGCTTTTGTTTTGCAGAAGCCCTCTTCACCGTTCATCCTATGCAGTGATTTGATACTGGTGTGTATGGGTGTATGTGAAGAAATGGGTTAAAAAGCCACAATCTGTGCTGAAGTTATTAATAACTGTGTATTTCTTTGAGAATATCTAATGTGATATGAAGTCATGATGATGGTGTAGTGGTTAGCACTGTTGCCTCACAGCAAGAAGGTCCTGGGTTCGAGCCCAGTGGCTGACGGGGGCCTTTCTGTGTGAAGTGTGCATGTTCTCCCCATGTCTGCGTAGGTTTCCTTCAGGTGCTCCAGTTTCCCCCACAGTCCAAAGACATGCAGGTTAGGCTAATTGGTGGCTCTAAATTGTGAATGTGTGTGTGTGTGTGTGTGTGTGTGACTGGTTGAGAAGAGAAAACCTCTATAATAATCCAGTAGAAGGCAATGGGAAACCACTATTGTAATGTTCCCTAGAGACTTTGATGGCTGAAGCCGTCAGAGTGGCCACGTCACTGTAGTGATATGCCAAAATGAATGGATAGTTTTACAATTTAAACAAGCAGTTGTATTGTGGATGCTCCACATAAACAGATTTTAAAACTGTACAGTATTTTGACATTTTCTGTGAGGTGATGTTTATGTAACATTTTTGGAAGGAGTCTCCAATGTCAGTGCTTTGTAACAGTCAGAGGCAAAGCTGCATGTTTTCGGACATCATCTATAACGCAAACGCAACATTTTGTTTGTTATCTAATCCTCCAGTGAAACTACAAGGTTGGTGGGGGTTTTTTTTATTGTTTTTTTGTGACGGCACGGATAATGTTCATAAAGCTAAATGGGTTGTTTATTTGTTTGTTTAAAATGAACAAACAACAACAAATATATTATTAGGTGAAGTTTAATTGTAGCATGTCAACAAACTAGCATGTAAAAGTTATGTGAAACAATATTCAGTGCTCAAGCAGTCCTGTGTGTAATTTGTGTATCATACTGTGATATAATAAAAGCAGAGCAATAGCTGCAATATTATCTTTTATATATGATGTTTGAAACTAATATACTTTGATAACGTCTTCAGATCATCCATCCATCCATTATCCGTAACCGCTTATCCTGTGCAGGGTCGCAAGCAAGCTGGAGCCTATCCCAGCTGACTATGGGCGAGAGGCGGGGTACACCCTGGACAAGTCGCCAGGTCATCACAGGGCTGACACATAGACACAGACAACCATTCACACTCACATTCACACCTAGCATGTAAAAACGGAGTTACGCTAAGATGAATAACGTTAACTTATCTGAAATCCTTTCAGAAATATGTTTTAGCATAATCTTGCCAAATAAACAGAATGTAGAAATCTTTCTTTTCTACATTCTGGGAAGAAAGCAGGAAAAAGACAGAAATAACTTTAAGAAAGAAAGAGTCTATAAACTCATCTCATCTCATCATCTCTAGCCGCTTTATCCTGTTCTACAGGGTCGCAGGCGAGCTGGAGCCTATCCCAGCTGACTACGGGCGAGAGGCGGGGTACACCCTGGACAAGTCGCCAGGTCATCACAGGGCTGACACATAGACACAGACAACCATTCACACTCACATTCACACCTACGGTCAATTTAGAGTCACCAGTTAACCTAACCTGCATGTCTTTGGACTGTGGGGGAAACCGGAGCACCCGGAGGAAACCCACGCGGACACGGGGAGAACATGCAAACTCCACACAGAAAGGCCCTCATCAGCCACTGGGCTCGAACCCAGAACCTTCTTGCTGTGAGGTGACAGTGCTAACCACTACACCACCGTGCCGTCCCATCTTCAGATCATATAACTGATATATATACAGTATGTGTGTGCTCTCTGTTACTGATCTACCTGATATGCTTCATTCGTTTTGTAGTTTTTATTTTTAGTCTGAATGTGGAAATTTTAAATAACATTTAAGGGGCACAATGGAGTGCTTTTTAACCCACTGTGGAACTCAGCACTGGAGAAGAGAGAATTGTTTACTTTAATTGTTTGTCTAGGTACTAGTATGTGCCTTTTCCTACACAAAATCTCTAAAGCTGTGCATCTGCTATGTTCGTTCAATGCTTTAAATATCTGTATTAGGATTTATGTTTTTTTTTTTAAAATTCAGTATGAATACTATCACAATGCTCCAGAAAACACAAGGAAAAACTCAGAGTTTGTAAAGGCAGCTCTGTCAGCATGGTGTGTATATTTGGGCTCTGACAGTTCCTCAGCCTCTGCTACATCACTCAGGTAATGGACTGTGTTTAGTCCCCCTTACACACTTATTTTTTTTTCGTACCTGCTCACAAAACTTCATTCTTCATCCAACAAATTTCATTGGCTCTATTCCCCAAACTATAAACAAATTAGTAGCGTAATTTAAACCACTGCTACCTTGACCAGGCAGTTACTAAGGATGAAGGAATGAATGTTAAATGCATCAATCTCATATCAATTCTGGTTTTGCCCATGAAATGGCTGCCTATTCATCAAACCTATCAAACTACATCCACATCACATGACCCAGTCACATGTACACATTACTGCTCTTGATCATTGTTGATCATTCTCAGCTGCTCTGTGTTTTCTGTGTCCCTATTTAAGTCAAATATCCCTTTGTCAGGTGGTGTAGTGGTTAGCACTGTCACCTCACAGCAAGAAGGTTCCAGCCCAAGTGGCCGACTGGGGTCTTTCTGTGTGGAGTTTGCATGTTCTCCCTGTGCCTGTGTGGGTTTCCTCTGGATGTTCCGGTTTCCTCCCACAGTCCAAAGACATGCAGTTAGGTTAACTAACTACTCTAAATTGTCCCTAGGTGTGAATGTGTGTGTGAATGGTTGTTTGTCTCGTGAAGCTGCGACGGGCCTAGCAAGCTGACAGTGGATTAAGGTGGTGTTTACATTAGACCGAATCCGTCTCGTTTTCGTCGAAGATGCACTGTCCGTTCACATTAAAACGCAGGGAAACGACTCCACAGGCAGAACAACTTGAATCCGCTAGGGCCCACGTATTCAATCCATTACGTATCTGATCCGGTGCTGTGTAAACATTGAGAAACGAGGATACGCTGTGCTGAGCTCTAGCTGACGTCGTCATTGGACAACGTCACTGTGACATCCACCTTCCTGATTCGCTGGCATTGGTCATGCCACATTGGTCATGTGACGCGACTGCTGAAAAATGGCGCGGACTTTCACTTCCTGCTATTTGTCCCGAATCACTGCTCGTGCGCTTCACTCGCGCGCTCTATGAGCTGCGCAGGGCCGGAGTGCGCACCCTCCAGAGGGCACTCACTGTTCAGGGCGGACTGATTTGGAGCGCAGGATGCCTGCGGAGCCGAGCGTATCCGTGTATTGGCGTTGCTGTGTGCACGCGAATCGTGTATTGGCATTGCTGTGTGCACGCGAATCATTTTAAAAACGTTAATCTGATGATCCACTGATACGGTCTAATGTAAACACCACCTAAATGTACTCACGATAGAGGCAGACAACCTTGTAAGAGGCTGGCAACTGACAGGCCAATTGCCTTAAAGGGTGCTAACAATGGATAGATAGATCCCTTTGCCAAGTTTCTGTTGTATCTTGCATCTTCTACGCCATAGTTTCCTACCATAGTTCTCATCTTGCTCAGGTTATGACACCTTTTTCCTTCTGTTTTTGGTAAGTCTGTTATTTAATAAATGGCCTGCACTTGCATCCATCTCCACCATCCATCCATCCATCCATTATCCGTAATGCAAGTCGCCAGGTCATTGCAGGGCTGACACATAGAGACAAACAACCATTCACACTCACATTCACACCTACGGTCAATTTAGAGTCACCAGTTAACCTAACCAGCATGTCTTTGGACTGTGGGAGAAACCGGAGCACCCGGAGGAAACCCACGCAGACACAGGGAGAACATGCAAACTCCACACAGAAAGGCCCCTGTCGGCCACTGGGCTCGAACCCAGGACCTTCTTGCTGTGAGGCAACAGCGCTAACCACTACACCACCGTGCCGCCCCCATCTCCACCAATACATGACAAACAAGCATCGACTCATGTTTATGATAATGAATGTGGTCTTTCTTCATATCCAACTGCTTGCGTGCATATATGCCTGGTATGGACAAGCTTTCTTAAAGAAAAAGTACATCTCTTATTCTTATCTGTATTTGTTTAGAACACATTATCTGTTCAATCCATCCTTTATCTATTCCACTTATCCATCAGGGTCGTGGGGGAGGCTGGAGCCGATCCCAGCTGACTTCAAGCGAGAGGTGGGGTACACCCTGGATAGGTTGCTAATCTATCTCAGGCTAACACAGAGATGAACAACCATTCATATTGATGAACTGTATACCTATTAAAGTGAGAACAAAGACTGATTTTCTTTATTCCAGTGCTCTTTATTCTGTGCTCATTTTAAATGATTTATGCTTGTTATTTCTGTTTATGAACATTTGAATTATCTTTTAAAATTTATACCTGTATGGTTAATTTTTTTATTTGTGGAATTATTATTTACTGTACTTTACTGTAAGTGCCTGTAGGTGACTGTTGGGCTGTTCCTTCTTTAAATGAAGTGTTTAAGTGTATGATTTGTCCTGTTTTATTGAGTAAGTGCTTTATTGTGGTCAGGGTCACAATGGATCGAGAGTGTGTCCCTGGAACACTGGGGGCGGGACTGGAATACACCCTGGATGCCATGTCAGAGCACCATGCACACACACACACACACACACACACACACACCAAGGGGCTACTTAAGATTCCTAGTTCACTTAGGTGGGGTTTACATTAGACCGTATCAGCAGATCATCAGATTAACATTTTTAAAACGATTAGTGTGCACACAGCAACGCCAATACACGGATACGCTCGGCTCCGCAGGCATCCTGCGCTCCAAATCACTCCGCCCTGAACAGCGAGTGCCCTCTGGAGGGTGCGCACTCCGGCCCTGCGCAGCTCACAGAGCACACGAGTGAAGCGCACGAGCAGTGATTCGGGACTGAGCCGCTGTGTGTGTGATCCCAGTGCATATCGGGCATGCGCAAGTCACTTACCACTTGCAAGTGGAAGGATGGCAAGCCTAAAGACAATCATAACTACACAGTGGGCAGTATTTGCATCAGTATTTGCAGTATTTTCATACTTTTATACTCTTTAATGAAAGGTGATACAAGGCGGAAGTCCGCGCCGTTTTTCAGCAGTCGCGTCACATGACCAATGCCAGCAAATCAGGAAGGTGGATGTCACAGTGACGTTGTCCAATGATGACGCCAGCTAGAGCTCAGCACAGCGTATCCGTGTATTCTCAATGTTTACACAGCACCGGACCAGACACGATCTGGATTGAATACGTGGACCCTGGCGGATTCCCGTTTCCCGGCGTTTCCAGGCGTTTTAATGTAAACGGACAGTGCATCCACGAAGAAAACGAGACAGATACGGTCTAATGTAAACTTGGCCTTAATCACATGTTTTTTGGGAGGTGGAAGGAAACTGAAAATCCTGGAGGAAACCCACATGAACACAAGGTGGACATATGAAACTCAGCACAGACAGTGACCTGGGTTTTGGACTGAACCAGTGATTTTGAAGCTGTGAGAATGCAACATTACCCCCTGCACTACTATGCCACTAAATTATCCCTATATTCGTTTATTTTCTTTCATATTTTTGAGCAAGATTCACAAGTTACATTCTAATATGTGAGGATTTTAGTCTTTTTTATACAAAAAAAAAAGAAATGGAGAAAAAGTCCTTGGTCCAGTAATCGGAGAAACATTTACAAGTGCATTCATGATGTTCCAATGTTTCCTGTTCTCTTTGATTCCTACACATCACTTGTGTGTGTGTGTGTGTGTGTGTGTGTGTGTGTGTGTGTGTGTGTGTGTGTGTGTGTGTGAGACAATGTGGGGCAGACGTGTTGAATAAAACTAGCAATGCTGCCTGTGAGATGCAAATAAATGAATGAGTGAATCTTATTTATTGTAGTCCTTGGAATATTCTCGATGCTATCTTGCATGGGATTAATAATGCAACAGACTCCAACGGCTTCAATAATAGAAGGCAATCAGTGGAGCAGAGGACACACAGGAGCATATCGAATGGTGCACATATTTCAGCTCTTCTTTGGACCACACCGGGAGCGCACAGCACCGCTGGTCTATTTCAATTAAGTCAGTGTAAGAAAGACCAATTTGCCCTGGTAGCTGTGTCGCATATTAATATGACACGGACTGCTGCTGCTAAATAAATGAATAAATAAATAAATAAAACTGGACCATACTCATCTCATACTCATCTTAGGGTTTAAACAAACAAAAGATCTCTAACATTGTGATATGACTAGAATTAATTATTTATCTCTTCCACAGATGAAGGGTGGTGTGTGAGGAGCTGGTTAGAAAGTGCTGACAGAAACAAACTCAATGCAAAGCAGGGACTTTTCTAGAACAACATGCGTTGCTCAGGCCACACATGCCTGAACATGCAATGCATGTTGCTCTAGAAAGGTCCCTGCTTTGCACTGAGTTTGTTTCTGTCAGCAGTTTCCGTGATGATGTGTGTGCCTTGACAAGATGTCTGACAAATTGCAGTGTCTATCTCGTGTGTAATTTTAAGACCAGAATGAGAAGATCTGCATGTAACGTCACGCACAGATGCACTCAGCCTTCAAGAGAAGACTTGCCTAACAATCTCACGTGTTACATTTAATTGGGTAGCTTGCCCCTTTCTGAACAATGGCTTGTCACAACGGAGTCAAAACATCAGACAGACAAAGCCATTTTAAACACTTGGTACGTGTTTCTCCTTTTTAGGGCACTGAAATGCAGAATTCAGCCCATCAGTACATGACAGAAACATTTAAAGGAGATACGCAGAGCCATGGCCTCACTTTTTGTTTATAAATGCCTTGAGACCTCAAGAATGGCATAGGAATAGTTTTAAGCGTTAACAATAAATCAAATATAGTAATTTTTATGATTAAAGTGATTCATATAGGTAGCGGTCTGAGTGAATGACCTTTACGTCCATAACGTCACAGCAGGAAGTCTATCGGTCTCATCGCCATTTCCGCTATACTAAAACACAGAGCTGACTGCAACTCCGATCCTCCATTTTGAGCTAATTTATCACCATGCCACGTAGATGTGTTGCTGGCAGGTGCAGTAACATGACAGAAGGTGGATTTATGTTGCATTCATGGCCCAAGAATGTTCAAACTGCAAAGATTTGGATGCGTTTTGCGAGAAATTCACAGATTGGGCACCTACAAAGTGGTCTCTCCTCTGCACATTTTACTGAGGACTCGTACGAAACCTCTGATCTGTTGAGGAGCGTTGGCTATAAGCCTGTATTGAAAGAGGGTGCAGTACCAACAATTAAAGGAAAATAAAATTACAAGAAAAGGAAAGTAAGTTCAGTTGCACCAGTTCTCCCGGAGCGTGAGCCGAGCAGTAATGGCGGAGTACTCAGTATGGAGAAAATGGAGAATGAGTGGACCAGTGGTCAGATTTCTCTGCTGGATATGCCTTTTTTTCCCCACTGGATATGCTTGCGTCAGCAGCAATATCTCGCCCTTACGTGGAAGAAGCAAATGAATGAAGAACTAAAAGTCAGATTGTTTCAAAATAATCAGCTACAAGCTCAGCCTTCAAGAAGCGAGAACACAGACGGGTAAGATGCGACTCTCATTTGGTTACATAACAACAACAACAACAACACTCGTTGTTTACCTGCATTTAGATTAATAGATGTAACTTGTATTGTGCATTTAAGTTACCGGTATAAGATTATTTAATTTGCTTCAGAATGTGATTGTCTCAGTTCATCTGATTATTTAATTAGCCTTTTACGTTCTATCAGTGAAAATGCATGCATGTACATGTATGTTGCATAAGTTATAACACCTATCCTGTTTTAATGAGAGTCACATGAGACGGTCAGTTCAATTCCATCCAATTCTCTAGACGGCTTTGTTCTCTGGCTTTATTTTGTAAGGTGTGGGTCTCCGTGGCTGACGTGTTACTATCGGATTCACTTTCCGATGGTTCGAACTGATACAGTGTATAGCAGTAGCATGTACACACATGCCAATTTCAGGACTATCACAGTCAGATGCATTACTATCTGAGGAATCTGAAGAATCTCCAATAAATCTGAACGAAGAGGCCATTACAACCACTCTTGCCTGCCGAGTCTGGCTTTGGTCTATAGCACCGGTTACCGCTGTGACGTCATGCACTCAGGGCTGGCTGGCTCAGCGGGGCAGATCGAATGCCAACTTTGCAGTCGATTTTAACTCTCAAAAATATATATTTTTATTCCCAATTATGCAGCATACAAGAGTCAAGGATGGAGATACTATCCACTCAGAAATGTATTTAAAAATAAAGGTTCTGCATATCTCCTTTAAGCTGTTGATATGAACCATTTTTACAATGTGTGTGAACTTTTAATTTAGATGTGTTTCGCTCAGTCTGCTCTGTGCATGTGTGTGTGTGTGTTTGTGTGTGCATACAAAGGTCAGAAAGGAAATGTTGCAGCATCAGTAAATGTGACTAAGTGTGCCTTAATGTTCCCATCAGATATCTCGCTATTCCATTAGATGACGAGGATGATGCACAGAAGTCATGCCACTGCATACTGATCTTCAATCTTCACTTAAAGGTCAAGACCATCAGCCATTTCTACATCTCCTCACTAATTTACTTTTATTTCTAATTAAAGTTGAAACTAGATTTGCATGTAAGGAGCTGAAAGAGACAGAGGGATGGAATAAATAACGAGGGAATGGAAATAGAAAGAAATAAAGACAAGACAAGAAGAAAGAAGAAGAAAGAATGATGAAGAATGCAGGAAGAAGTAAGTGAAGAGAGAAGGAAAAAAGAAAAAATGTAAGATAAGCTGATAGAAAGAAAGATAAAAGGAGGTAAAACATGACGTTAAAATGAAAAGAAAGAAAGATTTGGGGTAGAGAGAGGAAAAGTAAGAAAAAATGAAGAATAAAGAAAAAGAGCAAGAATCAGAGAGATGCAAATGTAAGAAATATAGGAAGAAAGTGATACAAAAGAAAAGAGATTGAAAAGTAAAGGAGAGGTATAAGTTCTGCAAAAAAGATAAAAAGGACGACACAAAAGAAAGGGAAGAGATCAAGAAAAAAGAAAGGAAAATATGACAAAGAAAATGAACAGGAAAGATAATAATAAGATAGATAGATAGATAGATAGATAGATAGATAGATAGATAGATAGATAGATAGATAGATAGATTTGAGGGAACTGAGGGGATGAAATTAATTTGGAAGATAAACAAAAAGTTGAAAAAAAAGAAAAAGCAAAGAAAACAGAAACAAAGGCTGGAAAAGAGAAAGCAAGGGAGGAGTGAGAAGGGAATAAGATGGTGTGAAGAAAAGGAAAAAAGAAGTCATAGAGTGATGAGAAAAACAGAAAGAAAAGAAAACACCAAATTTAAATAAAAACATTCAGAATTTTTATTCTTCTTGATAATAACAACAACAATAATAATAATAATAATAATAATAATAATAATAATAATAATAATAATAATAAAGAGGAAGAAGAAGAAGAAGAATGATCCAGGTTTTGCTCCAGTGGAATCAGTGAGTGTATTTGAGATGTAGTCACCATTAACCCCTGCATGCTCTGCCTCTGGGGACGGAGAACCAGAGGAGTGTGCATGGCTGTGTGTTTTTCCTGCTTCCACACACACCACGCTCAGCTCATTAAAGCTTCGATAATTACAGGAGCTGACGAGCTGAATGAGTTGGATCATGTGTGTGCTCACAGCAGGGAAAATAAAATATGAACCTCTGTCTCCCAGCTCAGTGGTGGCATGCAGACCTACACAATGCGAGTCCCTGCCTTCACCCTGTCCCTGTAAGAGAGGAAATGAAGCGCAGCTGCTCACCCAGAGGCTGATGAAACTCACCCGACACCGGGGTCATGGGGGTGGGAGGGAGGCTGTTGATGTTCAGCGCACCCATCTGGTGGATTTGGGTGGCTGGGAAGGCCACGCTGGGCGTCAGGTAGCCACCGTGACTCGCAGCCATGAGGGCCGCCTGCTGCTGCATCAGCTGTGGAAGAAGAAAAAGAGAAGAGAGGTTATGAGAAGGAAGTGGGCTACACTGAAGAGTGATGGATGGCTCATGCTCGCTAGTGTGGAGGAGAAAGTGGAGCGGAAAAAGAGTGAAAAATGTGTCAACCTATGTTTAGGGAAAGAGAAGCGTCCATCTTCCCAGTCAAGCAGCTGTCACAAACCTCAGGAAATATTTCAGTAGCTCTAGTTCTTGCTCTTTCTAAAGGAGGGACTGACATACTGTACATATTCCTGGAGATCACAGCTAAAGAACTGGATTGGATTCATGTTTCCATTTCAGACTTGAACAGTAATGGTTTCTTCATGCTGGTGTGTGAATCTCTCTTTTGTCATTTGCTGCCAAGAACAGCAACTGAAGCGTTTTGTAGCTCATCAAATATCCATAATTTCCTCATCATCAGTGGTACAGTTTCAGAAGAATGTATAGTATTGCCATTACCAATATTACTGCATCTATTAAGAAAATGCTTCCATAATGAGTTCTGTCTATATAGAAAATGTATAACAGTGTGTGTGACCAAATGAAAAACACCTCTTATGTCCTATTATTAGTTTAATACATTATTGTGAAACAACAGAATTAATCAGGATGTTGTCTTCGGCTCAGCGCTATAGGCAATACGGTGAGGTGCATGGCACTGCATGTGCTCGATGCTCTGGCTGCATCAAGTCCCTGGATGAGCAAAAAGCCAATTATTTTCCTACAATGCCCCTGTCAGAGGTCCACTGAAAGTGACCATCCTGCCAGCCACTGACACCTCATGCTTCACTCACACTATCTATTAACTCTGTCTGTCATTTCCTTAATTCCATCAATGTGACCAGTGAGGATCATCCATTTCTGAACGAGCAAGATGGATTAAGCTTTTACACAGCTAAATAAAGGATTAAAAGCAGAAGTGAAAGAAAGAAAGAAAGAAAGAAAGAAAGAAAGAAAGAAAGAAAGAAAGAAAGAAAGAGTGAGTTCGCACTAACTAGAAAGGTCAGAAAAGGAGAGAAAAAAGAAAAAAGGAAAAAATAAAGAGGGACAATATGAGAGAGGGGAAAATATAAGAAATATGGGAAGAAAGCAGGAGAAAGAAAGAAAGAACAGGAAAAAGACAACAAATAAATGAGAAATAAGAAAGAGAAGGAATGTGAGAGAAAAAAGTTAAGAAAGCAAGAAAGAAGGGAAGAAACAATCAGTGATAAGCTGACAGAAGGAAAGAAAGGCAAAATGAGGTAAAGAAAGAAAGAAAGAAAGAAAGAAAGAAAGAAAGAAAGAAAGAAAGAAAGAAAGAAAGAAAGAAAGAAAGAAAGAAAGAAAGAAAGAAAGAAAGAAAGAAAAGACTAACTAGAAGGGTCAAAGAAAGAAAAAGAAAAAAGGAAAAAAAATAAAGAGGGACAATATGAGAGAGGGGAAAATATAAGAAATATGGGAAGAAAGCAGGAAAAAGAAAGAAAGAAAGAAAGAAAGAAAGAGTGAGTTCGCACTAACTAGAAAGGTCAGAAAAGAAGAGAAAAAAGAAAAAAGGAAAAAATAAAGAGGGACAATATGAGAGAGGGGAAAATATAAGAAATATGGGAAGAAAGCAGGAGAAAGAAAGAAAGAACAGGAAAAAGACAACAAATAAATGAGAAATAAGAAAGAGAAGGAATGTGAGAGAAAAAAGTTAAGAAAGCAAGAAAGAAGGGAAGAAACAATCAGTGATAAGCTGACAGAAGGAAAGAAAGGCAAAATGAGGTAAAGAAAGAAAGAAAGAAAGAAAGAAAGAAAGAAAGAAAGAAAGAAAGAAAGAAAGAAAGAAAAGACTAACTAGAAGGGTCAAAGAAAGAAAAAGAAAAAAGGAAAAAAAATAAAGAGGGACAATATGAGAGAGGGGAAAATATAAGAAATATGGGAAGAAAGCAGGAAAAAGAAAGAAAGAAAGAAAGAAAGAAAGAAAGAAAGAAAGAAAGAAAGAAAGAAAGAAAGAAAGAGTGAGTTCGCACTAACTAGAAAGGTCAGAAAAGGAGAGAAAAAAGAAAAAAGGAAAAAATAAAGAGGGACAATATGAGAGAGGGGAAAATATAAGAAATATGGGAAGAAAGCAGGAGAAAGAAAGAAAGAACAGGAAAAAGACAACAAATAAATGAGAAATAAGAAAGAGAAGGAATGTGAGAGAAAAAAGTTAAGAAAGCAAGAAAGAAGGGAAGAAACAATCAGTGATAAGCTGACAGAAGGAAAGAAAGGCAAAATGAGGTAAAGAAAGAAAGAAAGAAAGAAAGAAAGAAAGAAAGAAAGAAAGAAAGAAAGAAAGAAAGAAAGAAAGAAAGAAAGAAAAGACTAACTAGAAGGGTCAAAGAAAGAAAAAGAAAAAAGGAAAAAAAATAAAGAGGGACAATATGAGAGAGGGGAAAATATAAGAAATATGGGAAGAAAGCAGGAAAAAGAAAGAAAGAAAGAAAGAAAGAAAGAAAGAAAGAAAGAAAGAAAGAAAGAAAGAAAGAAAGAGTGAGTTCGCACTAACTAGAAAGGTCAGAAAAGGAGAGAAAAAAGAAAAAAGGAAAAAATAAAGAGGGACAATATGAGAGAGGGGAAAATATAAGAAATATGGGAAGAAAGCAGGAGAAAGAAAGAAAGAACAGGAAAAAGACAACAAATAAATGAGAAATAAGAAAGAGAAGGAATGTGAGAGAAAAAAGTTAAGAAAGCAAGAAAGAAGGGAAGAAACAATCAGTGATAAGCTGACAGAAGGAAAGAAAGGCAAAATGAGGTAAAGAAAGAAAGAAAGAAAGAAAGAAAGAAAGAAAGAAAGAAAGAAAGAAAGAAAGAAAGAAAGAAAGAAAGAAAGAAAGAAAGAAAGACTAACTAGAAGGGTCAAAGAAAGAAAAAGAAAAAAGGAAAAAAATAAAGAGGGACAATATGAGAGAGGGGAAAATATAAGAAATATGGGAAGAAAGCAGGAAAAAGAAAGAAAGAAAGAAAGAAAGAAAGAAAGAAAGAAAGAAAGAAAGAAAGAAAGAAAGAAAGAAAGAAAGAGTGAGTTCGCACTAACTAGAAAGGTCAGAAAAGGAGAGAAAAAAGAAAAAAGGAAAAAATAAAGAGGGACAATATGAGAGAGGGGAAAATATAAGAAATATGGGAAGAAAGCAGGAGAAAGAAAGAAAGAACAGGAAAAAGACAACAAATAAATGAGAAATAAGAAAGAGAAGGAATGTGAGAGAAAAAAGTTAAGAAAGCAAGAAAGAAGGGAAGAAACAATCAGTGATAAGCTGACAGAAGGAAAGAAAGGCAAAATGAGGTAAAGAAAGAAAGAAAGAAAGAAAGAAAGAAAGAAAGAAAGAAAGAAAGAAAGAAAGAAAGAAAGAAAAGACTAACTAGAAGGGTCAAAGAAAGAAAAAGAAAAAAGGAAAAAAAATAAAGAGGGACAATATGAGAGAGGGGAAAATATAAGAAATATGGGAAGAAAGCAGGAAAAAGAAAGAAAGAAAGAAAGAAAGAAAGAAAGAAAGAAAGAAAGAAAGAAAGAAAGAAAGAGTGAGTTCGCACTAACTAGAAAGGTCAGAAAAGGAGAGAAAAAAGAAAAAAGGAAAAAATAAAGAGGGACAATATGAGAGAGGGGAAAATATAAGAAATATGGGAAGAAAGCAGGAGAAAGAAAGAAAGAACAGGAAAAAGACAACAAATAAATGAGAAATAAGAAAGAGAAGGAATGTGAGAGAAAAAAGTTAAGAAAGCAAGAAAGAAGGGAAGAAACAATCAGTGATAAGCTGACAGAAGGAAAGAAAGGCAAAATGAGGTAAAGAAAGAAAGAAAGAAAGAAAGAAAGAAAGAAAGAAAGAAAGAAAGAAAGAAAGAAAGAAAGAAAGAAAAGACTAACTAGAAGGGTCAAAGAAAGAAAAAGAAAAAAGGAAAAAAATAAAGAGGGACAATATGAGAGAGGGGAAAATATAAGAAATATGGGAAGAAAGCAGGAAAAAGAAAGAAAGAAAGAAAGAAAGAAAGAAAGAAAGAAAGAAAGAAAGAAAGAAAGAAAGAAAGAAAGACAACAAATGAATGAGAAATAAGAAAGAGAAGGAATGTGAGAGAAAAAAGTTAAGAAAGCAAGAAAGAAAGGAAGAAACAGTCAGCAATAAGCTGACAGAAAGAGAGACAAAATGAAGGAAAGAAAGAAAGAGTTCACACTAACTAGAAGGGTCAAAGAAAGAGAGAAAAAAGGAAAAAAATAAAAAGGGACAATATGAGCAGAGGTGGACAGTAACAAAGTAAATTTACTTGAGTACTGCACTTAAATACACTTTTTGAGTATCTGTACTTTACTTGAGTATTTTTTTTTGGAAACTTCTGACTTTAACTTCACTACATTTGAAAGACAAATATCGTACTTTTCACTCCACTACATTTCTGTCAAGGTCCTCGTTACTTGTTACTATGAAACAGCTTTGAAAGTGGATGTTTTTTCTTTTCTTTTCTAAAATGTGATTGGTTTTTTTGCAGGTGACACTGAGACAGCCGATCAGTAATCACTAGGGTCACGTCACATCTATAGACTGGATAAAATCAAGTTCAGTGATTTCTCCGCAGCATTATTTGAACACGATCAGTTGATGGCAGAATGGAAGGAGGCGGTTCTTCTGGGGATACACACACCCATGGCTATACCTAGAACCCATGTTTCAGTTTTCTGAAAGGATTAAAGAGTCGTTTTGTTTTAAATGTTTGCTTTGTTTGCCGAAAACGAACCACGTCACGGCCTACAAAAACTCGCCATCCAACTGTGGAAGCATACTGAGGTAAATAAATGTTTTATTCCAAGAGAAAGCTTGCACTGAAGTTCTATGTGCTTTTAGAGCTAGCAATAATGTTGCAATAGCTATACAGTCTGGTTAGTCAAATGACTTTCTGTGGATTTGCCCGCCAAGTTGCTGTAGCCTTGTCCACGGCTAATGCTAACACATAGCTATTTAACTTGGACACTGTTAGTTAGCATGTAAAAACGGAGTTACGCTAAGATGAATAACGTTAACTTATCTGAAATCCTTTCAGAAATATGTTTTAGCATAATCTTGCCAAATAAACAGAATGTAGAAATCTTTCTTTTCTACATTCTGGGAAGAAAGCAGGAAAAAGACAGAAATAACTTTAAGAAAGAAAGAGTCTATAAACTCATCTCATCTCATCATCTCTAGCCGCTTTATCCTGTTCTACAGGGTCGCAGGCGAGCTGGAGCCTATCCCAGCTGACTACGGGCGAGAGGCGGGGTACACCCTGGACAAGTCGCCAGGTCATCACAGGGCTGACACATAGACACAGACAACCATTCACACTCACATTCACACCTACGGTCAATTTAGAGTCACCAGTTAACCTAACCTGCATGTCTTTGGACTGTGGGGGAAACCGGAGCACCCGGAGGAAACTACGCGGACACGGGGAAAACATGCAAACTCCGCACAGAAAGGCCCTCGCCGGCCACGGGGCTCGAACCCGGACCTTCTTGCTGTGAGGCAACAGCGCTAACCACTACACCACCGTGCCGCCGTCTATAAACTTTAAACTTAAATATTTTGAAAATTCAGAAGTTGATCATCCATATTTACGAGCAAGATGAATCAAGCCTTTACACACAGTAGTTAAACTTGAGGATTAATGATGTAAGAAACAGACACTTGGTGAAGGCGAATCTGCAGGCCATGGTGGTTTGTGTCATACACTGGCACACTGATGTATATAATAAGTTTACATTATGACTAGGATGAGAAAGTTCCCTCTTTTCTCTCATTTTATCAGTTCTGTCAGTGTGATAGTGTGACAGTAATTAGGAACTATTGTAGCCATCTCATGGCCCGGGCCTCAGCTCTGAATGAGACTTGCAGAGTTAAGCTGACTGGAGCTAGCTGCCTGCCAGTGTGCTAATGCTCTTTAAACATACAGAGTGACAGGCTGTGGACAGCGCAGGAAAGAAGCTGAAGCCTTCTGTATTCAACTTTCTCAGCATGTACAGCTTGGCTAATATCCCTTTTCATGGCAACGTCCAGATTGCTTCAGATAACAATGTGGCGTTCTGTTCTGCTCTTCAGGAATTATAACACAGCAAATTGGAGGCTCGAGCATGTAATTACGTCGGAGGGAAGTGAGTAACATCGATTCGTTCTTGGGTGAGGAAAAGGAAGGAAGAGGAGGGAGGGGGAAGAAAACAAAAGTCCGCCGACTGACTGAACTGACAAGAGTATTCAAAATCTCCCATGCAATTTCTTTGCTTTCACTCTTAAATTCGCAAACGGTTCCTGTGCTTTACAGGAGTTTTAGCAGAGATAGCGAACGTCTGTTTCCAGGGAATTGTGGCTTCAACCGAGTCATCATCATTAGGGTCGTAACCCTTCCCAGAATGGTGCAGCATGGTGATGTCGCCAGAAGAAGTTGCCTTAGTGACAGTACACTTTATCATCTAGGCATCAGTTTTTTATTGCTGGCTGATGGTATTGGATGGCATTCGGTAATCACCTCTTTATCACACACCAATTATCCAGGCAGCTGTGCTCTGAGGCTGCTGAACCTCCACCTGAATCACATAGGACCTCTACAAGGCAGTCCACACCAGACACTCAGTGAAAGTGAAGAGATATAGAGAAAATATAGACTATGCTTATTAAAGTCCCTAGCTGAAGAGACAGCGAGAAGAAGAGCTGAGCGCTATCAGTTCAAATTGTATCATCAGGACATTTTTTTTTTTTCACGAGTACTTCGACAGCATTGAAGCCTGAAAATGCATAGTGACAAGAAGCTGAGACAGAAATACATATATAAGGTAAGGTCAGATCAGGGTAAGTTGTTCACTGCTATGGGATTTTGAACAAAACCTGTCGTAAACAGTTTTTACCTGAAAAACAAACACTGATTATTGTTTTATACTGACCAATAGAGGGCGATGTTATGCAGTACTAGAGTCTGCCCTGTTCACCCCCCATCCCCCAAATGCCAAAACAAACACTCCCTTCATTTATCCCTGGCCTGAATGCTTTCAAGTAATTTGTGTGTCATATGAATCTAATGCATCGTCTCTTTAAAATGCCGTCAAATAAAGAAAGCATCTTTCATCCCCCCTGCCACATCTCACAACCCTACTTTTATTCACATCCCCCCTTCAAAAAAAAAAGTAGCAGCTGCTTATGGAAATACACAAGCTCAAACATGAAAAGAAAAGCTTTTAAAAGATATCCAGCAGGGTGCCTGAAAGAAAATTAATGTTTTTTTTCTTTTCTGTCAAATATTTGTGGTGTTTGAAGAAAAAAAAATGAGGATCTGTTTGGTATGTGAAGCATCTATGTGATGATAAGCTGATTGCCTGCTGAAGGAATAAGCTGTACCTTTCGGGGGGAACAAAAGCCCTGTATTTTGGCATCACATTGTCAAGGCTGTTGCCCGTTGCCCCCAAATTTGTTTTTGCAGCCCTCCCTTTTCAGCTTTGACTAAAATCCAATTTGCTGGCTGTCAACTCTGCCTACTAATCCCCTGCACAGCTGTGTTTATGAAGGAGCTTCCTAATTTGTGTATTCTCCGTGTACATTTCTGAACATTTCATACCTGTACATATATACATAGAAATGAACTGAGCTGCTAACTGCATATTAAAGTTATGCAGTTAGGAGGAGTTCCTTAGGATGGACAGGGAACATGGCAGATAATCACATTATCAAACAAGACCCAAACAGCAGCTTAACAGCAGTTTACTGAATGAAACTGATTTTAGATTAATTAGATGACTGCTCACTTTGAGGTTTGAAACTTGAGTCAAAAATGGTGATGCAAGCTCAGATACCTACACTATACTCTCAGAAATAAAGGTACTAACACTGTAATTTAATTGCTGCTAAGGTGGTACCATAAAGGGTATAGCTTTTATGGCATGTATGTATCTGGAAACATGAATATAGTGTACCTTTAAATATAAAGTACATAACTGGAGTACTTTTTTTTTAAACTAACAGGTACACCAAATACACCTTTCTAAGTAAAAGACATATTCACCAGAATCTAAGACCATAGCAGGCATGGGTTCATGGAAATTATATAGTTTAAAATTGGAAACCACTGCCTTGTCATTTCCTGATTTGGACTGTCTAGTTTTGGTGAGTTTGTGTCCACTGTAGCCTCAGGTTGCTGTTCTTGGCTGATAGGAGTGGAATCAGATGTGGTCTTCAGCTATTACAGGCCAGCCATCTCAAGATCTGACTTGTTGTGCATTGTGAAATACTTTTCCTCTCACCATGATTGTAAATAGCTGTTATTTGTGTTACTGTATCCTTCCTGTCAGCTCAAACCAGTCTTTCCATTCTCTCCTGATTTCTCTCATCGACAAGGATTTTCTGCCTGCAGAACTACTGCTCAGTGGATATTTTTTGTTTTTCTCACCCCTTTATGTAAACTCTAGGGAAACTTCCAGGAGATTAGCAGTTTCTGAAATACTCAAACCAAAAACCATGCCATGATCAAAATCAGTGTGATCCCATGTTTTCCACATTGTGGAATTGATGTGAACATTAACTGTAGTGTTGTAGTCAAGACCACCTAAACCAAGACCAAGTCATGACCAAGACCAAAGTGTATCGAGACAAAGACAAGACCAAGACTTGGGGTTGAGATCAAGACAAGACCAAGACCAAGGCAGGGCGAGACCGAGTCTAGACCAGGACCAGATCAGTGGGTGTGAATGTGGGTGGGGTGGGAAGGGGTGACAGCTGTTAACAGGAAGAAAATTTTCAAATTAGCAATGAGTCACATCCTGACCAGCTGCATCACCGTGTGGTACGGCGCCTGCACCGTGTCCTGCTGCAAGACTCTGCAGCGCATCGTGAGAGCAGCTGAGAGGATCATTGGTGTCTCTCTCCTTTCTCTTATGGATATCTATAACTCCCACCTCACCTGCAAAGCCATCAGGATTGCAGGTGACCCCACCCACCCATCTCACAGCCTCTTCAGTCTGCTGCCATCAGGGAGGAGACTGCGGAGTCTCCGGGCCAAAACCAGCAGGCTCAAGGACAGTTTCTTTCACCAGGCGGTCAGGAGGCTCAACTCCCTCCCTGTTCTGCCCCTCCTTTCCCCTCTGCCCCCTGCCACAGATTCTGCCCGCACACCCCCCTGCCCCCCCCTTCAGCATCTGACATGTCACCCTCACAGTTCCCCCCCCCCAACACACACACACACACACACACACACACACACTCTCTCAACGTTCATTAACACACTGAACTCAGGGACTGCACATTTCACTTTACCTCGCTCATTTGCACTATTCCGCACTACCTCACCTTAACAGCTATTAGTTTATTGTTTATACTGCTTATTTCATGTACCTGCTATATCTCAAGTGCCCTTGACTGTTTATTTGGTCCAATTTATATGTGTGAGTGTGTATATATGTGTGTATGTATATATGTGTGTGTATACTAGTGCATCTCAAAAAATTAGAATATTGTGAAAAAGTTCAATATTTTCCATCAGTTATTTAAGAAAGTGAAAATGTTATATATTATAGACTCATTACACATAAGCTAAAATGTTTCAAGCATTTTTCTATTTAAATTTTAATCAATATGGCATACAGTATAAAAACATAAAAAAAACCCATCTCAAAATATTAGAATATTTAATTTTGAGTTTGAGTAAAACAGTATGAACACAGTGTATCTCTCGGTCTAGTTCAGTACACACAACCACAATCATGGGGAAGACTGCTGACTTGACTGTTGTCCAGAAGATGATCACTGATGCCCTCCACAAGGAGGGTAAGCCACAAAAGGTCATTGCTGAAAAGGGTGGCTGGAAAAGGTGCACAAGCAACAGGGATGGCCGCAGTCTTGAGAGGATTGTCAAGAAAAGTTGATTCAAGAACTTGGGAGAGCTTCACAAGGAGTGGACTGAGGCTGGTGTCAGTGTATCAAGACCCATCACGAACAGACATCTTCAAGAAAGGGGATACAACTTTCGCATTCCTAATATCCAGCTACTTCTGAGCCAGAGACAATGTCAGAAGTGTCATATCTGGGCTAAGGAGAGAAAGAAATGGACTGTTGCTCAGTGGTCCAAAGTCCTCTTTTCAGATGAAAGTACATTTTGCATTTAATTTGGAAATCACGGTTCTAGAGTCTAGAGGAAGAGTGGAGAGGCACAGAATCCAAGGTGTTTGAAGCCCAGTGTGAAGTTTCCACAGTCTGTGATGATTTGGGGTGTCATGTCATCTGCTGGTGTTGGTCCACTGTATTTTATCAAGTCCAAAGTCAACACAGCCATCTACCAGGAGATTTTAGAGCACTTCATGCTTCCATCTGCTGACGAGCTTTTTGGAGATGCTGATTTCCTTTTCCAGCAGGACTTAGCACCTACCCACAGTGCCAAAACTACTACCAAATGGTTTGCTGACCGTGATATTACTGTGTTTGATTGGCCAGCCAACTTGCCTGATCTGAACCCCATAGAGAATCTATGGGGTATTGTCAAGAGGAAGATGAGAAACACCCAACCCAAAAATACAGATACGCTGAAGGCCACTATCAAAGCAACCTGGGCTTCAATAACACCTCAGCAGTGCCACAGACTGATCACCTCCATGCCACACTGCATTGATACAGTAATTCATGGTAAAGGAGCCCCAACCAAGTATTGAGTGTATAAATGAATATACTTTTCAGAAGTTGGAGATTTCTGTATTGTAAATCCTTTTTTTGATTGATTTTAGGGAATATTCTAATAATTTGAGATACTGGATTTCTGATTTTCATGAGCTATAAGCCATAATCATCAAAATTAAAACAAAAAAGGCTTTAAATAGGGCGGCACAGTGGTGTAGTGGTTAGCGCTGTCGCCTCACAGCAAGAAGGTCCGGGTTCGAGCCCCGTGGCCAGCGAGGGCCTTTTTGTGCGGAGTTTGCATGTTCTCCCCGTGTCCACGTGGGTTTTCTCCGGGTGCTCCGGTTTCCCCCACAGTCCAAAGACATGCAGGTTAGGTTAACTGGTGACTCTAAATTGACCGTAGATGTGAGTGTGAATGGTTGTCTGTGTCTATGTGTCAGCCCTGTGATGACCTGGCGACTTGTCCAGGGTGTACCCCGCCTTTCGCCCGTAGCCAGCTGGGATAGGCTCCAGCTTGCCTGCGACCCTGTAGGACAGGATAAAGCGTCTAGAGATAATGAGATGATATATATATATATATATATATATATATATATATATATATATATATATATATGTATGCGTGTGTGTGTATATATATATATATATATATATATATATATATATATATATATATATATATATATATATATATATGAGTGTTTAGTCTATGTCTAGTTCTTATCTAGAGTGTTTATACTGTTTATATTGTTTATTTCAATTATTCTATTTTTATTTATTGCATTGCCTGTTTGCACAGTGGGTCAGAGAGGACTGAAATTTCATCTTCGCTGTATGTCAAGCATGTATAGCATATTTGACAATAAAGTTGACTTGACTTGACATTATTGGTCGCATTTGAAGCTGGAAATTTTACAGCCAGTCATAGTAACTATGTTAACAAATAAATCAGACAATGCACAGGCAATTTAGTGAAATCCCCGCAGTTGTGGTCTGGACTGGTCTTGAAATAACATCCTGAGTCCTCTCTGTCTGAGACTGAGACAAGACCAAGTAGAAATGTAGTCGATTCTGAGACAAGGCAGAGACCTTCAAAAAGTGGTCTTGAGACCACTCTCAAGACCAGGACTGGTCTCAAGAGCCACAACACTAATGAACTGAAGCTCTGCATGATTTTATGCATTGTACGGCTGCTACATGATTAGCTGACTGCATGCTTGCATGAATAAGATATAGGTGCAGGTGTTCCTATTAATGTAGCTAGTGAGTGTACATTTTAAAGGTATAAAAGATGTACCTTTGATGATACCACCCATGCAAGAAAAAAATATATAGTTTGGTACGGTACCTGTATTAGAGAGTATAATGCAATTTATTTTTATATGGTTACTAAAGTATTGACCATGATTCATATTCTTCTGTCTGTCTAGCATAAAGTGTGTGTGTAATGTCATGTGACACAGCGTGCCAGGTGTGTGGGCAGCAGCTCTGTCTCGAACGTTGAGGCATGGAGACAGTGTCAAAGCAGTACTGCACACATCTCTGACATACCAGATAAAACTCATAGCCTACCTGTAGGAGCCACACTGGCCTGCCTGCCTGCCCTTTTGTACATTTACATTTCCACACACTTTCCATGGACAACCTGTATTTCATGAATCATAATGAGTGTGGTTTTATTCCATTTTTTACTACCAGGCTGGGTAATTACTGTAGGACTGTCTGCTAGTGTACCTCTCACATGGCCTCCCACAAATCTGTGATATGAAAATGAATGTGATGGATACATCTGCAGAGACTATGCCAGATTCCCCAGTTAATTCACTTCCTGTGCTAATAAAAATGCAAATTAATGTCTACACACCTACTCCAAGTATCAAATTCATATATGGTTAGAGTAAAGTTCTGACAGGCATGAAACTGAGCCTCAACATCCCAATTTCCTTTCGGCTTCTTACATCAGAAGGGTCTTAGTATGCAGGCTAAAAATACATGGAGGTTTTTTCAGTGGAACATTCCACATCATTTCTGTCGTCGGTGAGAAAGGAGAATATGTATGATAAGAGAACGTGCAGGCAGAAAGAAGCTGTAGAAGAAGAACAGGAGCAGGAGGAGGAAATAATTAAGTGAGACCAAGATGATCTAGAGAATAGAGGAAATGGAGGAGCAGGTGAGATGCAGAAGGAGAAATGGGAGAAGATGGAGTAGCAGAAGAAGAAACAGGGAGAAGACAATGGGGAGCAGGAACAATACAGAGGCATCGAGATGATGTTTAGGAGGAGAACAAGAGGAGATAGTGGAGCAGGAGAAGATTGAGGAGCAGAAGAAACAGGAAGAGGACATGAAAGAGCAGGAACAAGAGGAGATTTATGTTTAGTAAAATGGTGGTTCAGGGGGAGATTTAGGATCAGAAGAAGAAACAGGGGGATGGGAAAGAGATTTAGCAGCAGGAGAAAGAGGAGATGGAGGAGTAGAAGAAATGGGAGAAGATGAAAAATAGAAGAAGAAACAAGAAGAGGACAAAGAGGAATATGAGCAATATGGAGGTGCAGTGACAACGATCAGGAGGAGAACTAGAAGAGGTGGAGGGGCAGGAGGAGACGGAAGAGAGTAAAAATGCTAAAAATGCAGAAGGCTAAGAATTAAGTGGAAAGAAAAGAGGAGATGGATTCACAATGAGGAGATGGAGGACCAAAAGATATGGTGAATCAGAGCGAGATAGAGGAAGGAAGATCATCACAAGGGGACAGAAGATCTGGTGGAGATTCAGGAGAAGAAACAGGAGGAGACATTGGAGGGCCAGGAAGAGATTTAGCAGCAGCAGGAGAAGAAGAAAGAGGAGTTGGAGGAGCAGGTGGAGATTGAGGAGCAGAAGAAGAAACAGGGCAAGATGGAGAAACAGAAGAAGACACAAGAAGAGGATGGAGGAGCAATATGGAGGTGGAGGAACAAAGATCAGGAAGAGAACTATAGTAGATGGAGCAGCAGAAGGTGGATGGAGAAAGACCTAAAAAAGACTGAGATGCAGGACAAAGAGGTAATTATGGAGCAAGTGGGTTATGAGAAGGTTAAGTAATGGGTGATTGATGAGGAGGAGCAAGATACACAGGAGCAGCAGAATGAGTAGAAGGAGGGTGATGAGGAAGAGGAGCATGGACTGAGCACTGGATCTGCTCAGTAGGGATACAGGAACTCACTGCATGTGCGTAGCTGCTGTAGGTGCTGAAGGGCAGTGCTATGGCCGGGTTAAAGATGCCGAACTGGCCCACCATCTGCTGCATGCGCCGGATGGTGCGCTCCTTGTCTGTGTCAGCAAACTTGACCACCAGACTGGATGATGCACCCTGAAAGGGGACACAAATAGAGAGGATTACTGATTGCATTCTGTGTTTAGTGTCTGTTCAGTAGAGCAGTTTGCATTGCCAATTGGTTTGCGTAGTAAACTTCCAATTTGGGATGTAACTAAATATGAATATATTATTCAAATGAACAGATGATGTGTTTGTAATAGATACAAAGTGTTCATATTTAATTTATAAAAAAAACCTTCTGTTTAGGCCACGTCCACTTTTGGCTTAAAGTCAAATATAGGCACAGATCGGAATATCTGGAGCACGAAAAAAATATAGATACAGATACTGGCATTACCTTGCACCAATACTTCCAAGATATGGAGCTTTGGTTTTAGAACATGTAGGGAGGTGAAGATAAATTATTACATATAAGTGAAAAAAGCTAAAACATTACAGATTTATTTTTATTTTATAACAAGGACAAATCCTGCTTGCAAACAGATTCAACCACAAACTATTAACCCTGTAGCCTTTCTGCATCAGGCTGATTGACTCTGTGACCTTCTGACCGTTTTGCACAGCATTTTACATCCTCGCTCAATAAAGCTTAACACTGCTTTCCCAAAGTCAAACAGGTTAGGAAGCTGATTGAAGACATGATGACATGACCACTGATGGGCATGATCCCATTCTGACCTTGGGGAGCTCTCGGCTAAGTCTGTCTCCTTTATTCAAGTCCTTTATTCAGGTCTATGATACAAAAGAGCAGCATCAGATGTGTTTCAGGTGTTTGAGTGATTCAACTGGACCTTCAGTCTTTTGTTGGCATATATTAAAAATGCATTTTATGTTCAAATTCACTAACAAGGTAGATATCAGATTACTAGGCAAGTTCCCAACTTTAACTTTCTTTAGCCAAAAAAAATCTGCCAAGTGAATAAATGTAAATGTAGAAACAAAAATGTTCACAGACTATATTAAGGCTGTAGACTATATTACTATTATCACAGCACTGTCAGAAAGTGTTGATTCTTTTTCTGTAATTGCAACTCTGATAGGTGATCCAGCTGTACTTCAAACACAATTTATATTAATGCGGTTGTTCAAAAACCTTATCATTTATACACTGCAAAAATGACATCTTTGCAAGTAAAAATATCTGGAATATAATAAAAATACCTAGCATTTCCTTTTATAAGCTTTCAATAAACCTAGTAAAAGGTTATTTCTTTTTTTAAAGATTTTTTTTGGGCTTTTTTCACTTTTATTGGATAGGACAGTGTAGAGACAGGAAATGAGCGGGGGAGAGAGAGAGAGAGAGAGAGAGACGGGGAGGGATCAGGAAATGACCTCGGGTCGGAACCCGGGTCCCCGGATTTATGGTATGGCGCCTTATCCACCTGAGCCACGACGCCCCTGAGTAAAAGGTTATTTCACCTATTTCTTGACATATTTTACTAATTTCAAGCTTGAGATAGTCTTGTTCTGTTGGCAGATAATTTTGCCAATTTTAAGCATTTTTTTCTAGCAATAAGTAAAATTATCCCTCAAGAGAAAACGAAAAAAAAAATTAAAGCTTGAACTTAGTAGAACTGTCTAGAAACAGGTTTGATAATCTTACATTTGTTTTACTGTAATCTTATAATAGGACATACTAGTTACATTTTAATATATTCAAGATATTTTCATTGTGTAAGGTATCATTGTTTGTTTGTTTGCATTAAAAACTCATACAGGGACTGTAGTGGACACTCCACATTATCTAAGGATAATGACATCCATCCATCCATTATCTGTAGCCGCTTATCCTGTACAGGGTCACAGGCAACCCAGAGCCTATCCCAGCTGACTATGGGCGAGAGGTGGGGTACACCCTGGACAAGTCACCAGGTTATCGCAGGACTGACACATAGAGACAAACAATCATTCACATTCACACCTACAGTCAATTTAGAGCCATCAGTTAGCCTAACCTGCATGTCTTTGGACTGTGGGGGAAACCGGAGCACCCAGAGGAAACCCACACAGACACAGGGAGAACATGCAAACTCCACACAGAAAGGCCCTCATTGGCCACTGGGATCGAACCCAGAACCTTCTTGCTGTGAGGGGACAGTGCTAACCATTACACTACCGTGCTGCCCAGGATAATAACAGACAGATTTAAAACCATAAGATATGGTGGTGTTTTCTGTAAGGAGAAATTGATGGAATGAGTCTCCAGTGTCAGCACATTTTCCCCCATGGGAAAGTCTTCAGGACAGAGGATTTTGTGCTTTCTTGTTTTTCTGTAACATGACTATAACATTAACTTCAAGAAAGACAAAAAAAGAGACTGATGAGGGAATAATTGTTTATATGGCATAATTTACAGGGATTAAATTCTGAATTTAATGTTATTTTAAAATTCTGAAAAGGTGAATAAATACCACTATTTTACAGTCAAATCTCTGAAACACCAAGGTCACAAACTGCATTTTTGTGATACACATCTTGTCACGTGGATGGCACCCTTGGGTACATCATTCCTTCGTGATAGTGAATGTAATGCATCTTTAAAATTGGCCCTTAGGAACCAATATCCTGTCTTTGAGGGTTCATTGACATTGTTTGTACTTTGAAGATCAAAAAGTGGATGTTTTGTCATATTTATTTGATGATGAATGATGAATTTGTGCCTGTACCTGTTCAGGATGAAAAAGCTAAACTTTTTGCAGCAATCTGACAGAGCTGGAAGATATCATCAGAGACTATCACTGAGATTGTGCTGAGCCTGTCAGTAGCTAGTGGAAGTGGGAAGCTGCACTCTTAGATGACTCGCCTTTCATTGGTCATGTGTACAATCTGTGTATACCACGACATCCAAACCCAATCATTGCCTATCACCATTGTTTAGGGCCAGCTATAGGGCACAATCCTACTTCTCACCCCATTGACTGGGGGATGGTTTCCTTTCCTTTATCCCAGAGGAAACTCACAGTGGAGCCTGAGAACACATCAATCACATCTCATTTTCTGGTTCGATGCCGTTGTATTTTATACAAGTGAGCTTTGCAGGGTCTCTCATCTCATCTCATTATCTCTAGCCGCTTTATCCTTCTACAGGGTCGCAGGCAAGCTGGAGCCTATCCCAGCTGACTACGGGCGAAAGGCGGGGTACACCCTGGACAAGTCGCCAGGTCATCACAGGGCTGACATATAGACACAGACAACCATTCACACTCACATTCACACCTACGGTCAATTTAGAGTCACCAGTTAACCTAACCTGCATGTCTTTGGACTGTGGGGGAAACCGGAGCACCCGGAGGAAACCCACGCGGACATGGGGAGAACATGCAAACTCCACACAGAAAGGCCCTCGCCGGCCCCGGGGCTCGAACCCAGGACCTTCTTGCTGTGAGGCGACAGCGCTAACCACTACACCACCGTGCCGCCCGCTTTGCAGGGTTCAACAAAAATAATGGAAAAAGAAATCCAGTCCACGCTGTTTTAACTGTTTGAAATGATAGACTTTTTTAAAAATCTGAAGAAGAAAGCGTAGTTTGTGGCACTGCATCTCATGATTGTAGCAAAGGGAGAGATCTGTTTTGTCCATATATAAAAGACAACAACCAGGTTTATCCTTGCCTCAGTTGATAGTTATTTCCTTCAAGCAGCCATAGTTCCCTTCATCTCCAATCTTCCACACCAGCGCAAGGCTGCACGTCAGTACAAGGACTTATCTTGTGTCACTCCAATTTTTTATCACCAAACCTGTTAAAATGATTGCTGCGTGTAACTCCGAGGGAGTCTGTCACAGCGTGTGACTGGAAATATCAAAAAGTGCCTCATGCTGTTCACATTCAACCAATGAAGCATTTTAAAAGCTGGCCAGGGCCTGTCTGTTGAAGTAATGACAAATGGAGCAGGTCTATTTCTTTTCTATTACTCTCTATTCTATTAATAGACCTTTTAATTCTCTGTAGTTATATGCTAAGGTTCTTCAGCTGGTGAACTTAATCTACAGGTATTAAATTGCCTGAAATCTTTAACACAACAATGCAGTTTCAAATTGACTACCACATTTACACACACACTACATACAGAAACTGTGGAATAACAGATCTGAAAAGATTTTTTCTCTGGCCATGTAATTAAGGTAAGAGCAATATACCTGACCAAAAACCGATCTCTGATCAGCAGTCTTTGGCCTCGTCCACATGTATAGAAATAATTTTAAAAACCAAACCATAGTTGTTAGGGTTTTTTTTCTGTGCCCCATCCACATGAAAACCAAGCAAATTTCAAACCTACAGTGAAGAAAAAACAAAGATGCCAATCTCAACATGACTGCTCACAGCATCAACAGTGAACAAAGTAACACTTCTTACCTTCGGTTGAAATACAGCATAAGGTATTTGCTTTAGATCGATTAACATACAGACATATGCTAAAAATGTGCTTATTAGCATTTTGGCTTCTCTACCGCTCAACAGTCTGCTCTTAATATTACTAGTGAGATGTTTAACAGTTTATGATGTAATATCACTGGGTTTATGTGAGCATTTGTAAATCATTTTTGCATTTTTGTATGGATGGAGATATGCTGGGTGCGATTTGCTGGGGGGGGGATCATCCCCCCCTCTGGTTTTATCTCTGCTGAAAAAAAATCCTCGGGGACAACCCCGTCAATAAAACAAACAAACCAAAAAAAAAGTTGACATGACAGGCATGTTGTGACACAGTTTTCTATGGTCTACATTGCACTCACTTTCAAAATGACCCGAAGTGGCAGCTTTGATGTTCACGAACGTCCCCAGCAAATAGATATATTGTAGATAATAACAATATCTTTGCGTTCTATGCAGGGATGCAAACAGCGCGCCTTTTGGCGGATGCCGCCTTTTTCACGGCCGATTTTTTTTGGGGGGGGCGTTGGAGTGTCTGATTATAATTTCAAAGTAAATTCTGTATTAAAATTACTAAATAAGCAAATCCGTTACAGTCCATGAAACAGGAAGTATAAGGATGAGAAAAAAACAGTTTAAATCGGAAAGCTGCGCACAATGTGAACTGCGCCATCAGAGCAAACTGTTCATTTAGTATTCATGTATTTTAGTGATTTTCGAGTCACTGTCCATTTAATCCGGAGGGAGAGAAACATCACAGCAACGCGACAAGCAATGCGAACTTTGTTGTGTGTTAGTGTTCGTGTATTTAGTCAGAGAGATAGGAAGATGAATTTACTATCTCTGGTTTAGTGTTCGTTTTCATTTACTGTTATTCATTTGATATCATCGGATGTTATTGAGCTGTTAGCCTACTGTTACCTTAATTTTGTGACGTTTCATGATTTAAAAAAAAAAAACATCCCCCCTTCTGTTTTTTTGACAAATCGCACCCTGGAGATATGTATGGTAACACAGGGGTAAAAACTGTTTTAAAAAATATCCATGAACATGTGGATGGGGCCTGCTAATTACAATGGAGTAAATTTAACTGTTTAAACGCTGACTGTGCACAGCACCAGTAACTCAGTGAGCTTTCCTAGCTCTACAGATGTGAAGGCTGGTTGTGTTGTTATCTTTGTTAAGTTATATGCTCTTGACAATAGGGTTTGCCTCAAAAAATCATTCAAAAAAGTGTATACCAGATTTTCCTTTCCTGTATGTGTGGTGCCTCTCAGCAAGTCTACCAATAATATATCAGACCTGCTGGTGTGGAGACAGAGAAGCAGAGAGAGAGAGAGAGAGAGAGATAGAAATAGAGATAGAAGTGGGTGAACAATGAAGTAAAACTCTCATTAAATTTTAAGCCGCTGAGCAACTGGGAGAATTCACACTAGCCGTGGGCCTGGAGAAATGGATTCAATTGTGAGAATAAAATGTGCAGGGAAAAACAGGAGGAAAGAGGGGCTCTGGAATCAAAAAGAGGAATGTAGAGAAGTATGTCTTCACAAGATGCCCTTGACCAAGGGCACCAGGGTCCTTTTCAAGCCCACAAGGTGTCTGCATGAATGAGGTGCAAAGGAGCTAACTAAGCTATATATCTCATATCATGCTAACTCCACAAATCTGTCTCTGTGTCTTTGCTCCAAGGGAATAAGGTCGGATAATCCTGCACTTGCTGGTCCACTCAAGCCCATAAAATCTGCTCCAGACTTCAGATTCGGCTTTTCAGTATAGCTGCAGTCTTTCAAAAACAAGACATACATTCATCGCCATTTTGCTTGAAAGCATTATTTTTGAGGTTTCTGAGTTTTACATATATTTCCAGTAAACATCACAGGGACAAGAGATTAAAAAATTAAAAATAAATCAATTCTTAGATGCATTGCGATTCTCTCTTGAACATTTCTGCATGTCATACTGATTTTGTCGACAGTACCAAACATACCTGGTAATGTTTTAAAAGGAACAAATCATCATACTGGGAAAAAAAAAATTATAATGTGCATCAACAATCAGTTTATAATCGTGTTGCTGCTCCCTAAATTGAAACTGAAATAAACTGTAAAGTATCTATAACTTCCCATACCTAGTATAATATCATCACAAGGATGATGTCACTTGTTCTGCCCACATAACTTTATCGAGGCTATATGCGCTGTTGCCTGAACTAACTTTTTGTGGTCTAACTAACACATGAGTGAAAGTTGATCTGGCAAATCCTGCCTTTTAAATTAATCGGTACATCTGTAACTGAAAAATCCCAATTCTCCATGCTGGTGTCATTGTATTTAGTTCTGCTTGAGTGGTGAAGCAGGTTAGGAGTCTCAGACAGCGCGATGTCAATCAAACATTCTCATTAAAATATGTGCGTGTCAGTCTGAGAAAATTTCAGTTTAACAAAAACAGTGGTAAAACAGTCAGTCTGCTTAAAGATGACTAAAACCTTGAGAGCTAAGTGTGTCACATTTCCATTATGTTACCGGATAGTTACATGCTGTAATAGAATGGACATAAACCTAATTAATTTAAATTGTAATCAGGTACCATACCATAGTTTTACAATGTTTAAATGTGCTAATAACAATAACATTCAATAACAGGAAATTTAGCCAACAGAACAGAACTGATTGTGTTAATTAGAAATAATTTCTCCACTTATGTTGGTGAGAACAGAGATCAGACGAGTGAAGATATGATGAGTCTTGTGTTTAAATGTCATGAGTGACTTTTACCTCAAGTGATGAGACAGAGACTGGGGTGGATAATCATTAAAGTGAGAACCCATTTCCCACTGTAAAATTCTATAAAATGTTGCAGTTACATTGTTTTCCATAAGTAAATTAGGTTATAAATCATAGATAATAATTACATGTGCTATATTTTCCCCTAAATCATCTCAGCAGTATGCATGGAAAAGCTTCCGTAACAAAAACCCCCATATTATATTTTCATGTTGGACCAGTTGTTTTCTCAAAATCGGTCTCCATATAGTTACACACTCACAAAGAAATACTGCCTTACCCAGCAGCATTGTGCCTCGGGGCATGAGTATGAATTCCTCAGTGCGCAGCAGATCTTAATACCAGATAGCTTCTGCTGTTTAATTTTTCTCCTTATATTTGTTGAGATTGGGCTGATCCCTAACGTATACATACAGCTGGAAATGAGAGGTCAGAGTTTGCACGACCCTAAACTTCTCTGAGTGTAATTTCATCCCAGGACGTGCATCGTACAAGGCCCTTCCTGAAGCCTGGCAATTTGCTCTACAGCACGAGGGTGTAAATTTTTAATTGTGCCACGTCTGAAGCGTGAGATGAGGAGTGAAGGAGAGATGGAGGGGACGTGCGTGCCTGGAATAAAGATCCTGTTATGATCAGACATCTGATCTGACCTGTCATTACCTAGCGTGCACACACACACACACACACACACACACACACACACACACACACAACATTCAGTCTTACGCACTCATGAATGCATTCACTTACAGTGACATCTAGGCCTGAAAGAATCAAATGCATTCAGTGAGAGCTTCCTGAGTTGGGAAAATCAGATTAGCATGTATGGTCTGACTTATACGGATGTGACAGTGAAGGGAGAGAGAGAGAGAGAGAGAGAGAGAGAGAGAATGAATGTATGTGTGCATGTATATAATGTATAGAGAGAGGAGCTGGATGCAATCCTAGTGATCCTACAGTGTTTGCATTAAACATCAAGGCCACCTGATCTCATACAATAATAATGTAATATACATCATTTTTAATTTACTACAACAACAACAACAATAATAATAATAATAATAATAATAATAATACTGTAATTTATCACCAAGATCCTGCATGAGGTCAAACAATTCACTATGAAAATGTTTTTGTTAGTGAGCTTCATATGGTGGATATTACAGAGGCTTAACCTCTAACAATGTTAAAAGACTTAATAGCCTCATTTTGGAAAACGCAAAGATGGTGGGAGCAAACACATCAATACTGACACCAAGAAAGCAAAAATTTAAATTGAGACATTTAGGTTGTCCCTCCATTGGCTCAGACTACCTACTACAGAGTCTGGTATGTTTTATATGTCTTTAAACATTACAAAGAAAACTGCTTTCACAGGTAACAGCTAACCACATTTAGGTCACCACTAACCGTTTCAAATAAAACTATGAATTGTTTACTTTGTTCTAAATCTGGAACCAATCAGATTGCAGTCTTTCAGATTAATGTGTGAAGTGCCACATTTTATTGTAATCGTGTCATGCAGTGTGTCTCACACTGGTCTGGTCCTGGTCCTGACTCAGTCTCATCCTGTCTTGGTCTTGGTCTTGACTTGGTCTCAACCCCTCAAAGTCTTGGTCTTGTCTCAGTCTCAATACACTCTGGTCTTTGTCATGACTTGCCCTGTGTCCAAAATCGCTCACTTGTTCACTACTCCCTACATAGGGGATTACTACAACCCCAATTCCAAAAAAGTTAGGACAAAGTACAAATTGTAAATAAAAACGGAATGCAATGATGTGGAAGTTTCAAAAGTCCATATTTTATTCAGAATAGAACATAGATGACATATCAAATGTTTAAACTGAGAAAATGTATCATTTAAAGAGAAAAATTAGGTGATTTTAAATTTCATGACAACAACACATCTCAAAAAAGTTGGGACAAGGCCACGTTTACCACTGTGAGACATCCTCTTTTCTCTTTACAACAGTCTGTAAACGTCTGGGGACTGAGGAGACAAGTTGCTCAAGTTTAGGGATAGGAATGTTAACCCATTCTTGTCTAATGTAGGATTCTAGTTGCTCAACTGTCTTAGGTCTTTTTTGTCGTATCTTCCGTTTTATGATGCGGCAAATGTTTTCTATGGGTGAAAGATCTGGACTGCAGGCTGGGCAGTTCAGTACCCGGACCCTTCTTCTACGCAGCCATGATGCTGTAATTGATGCAGTATGTGGTTTGGCATTGTCATGTTGGAAAATGCAAGGTCTTCCCTGAAAGAGACGTCGTCTGGATGGGAGCACATGTTGCTCTAGAACCTGGATATACCTTTCAACATTGATGGTGTCTTTCCAGATGTGTAAGCTGCCCATGCCACACACACTAATGCAACCCCATACCATCAGAGATGCAGGCTTCTGAACTGAGCGCTGATAACAACTTGAGTCGTCCTTCTCCTCTTTAGTCCGAATGACACGGCGTCCCTGATTTCCATAAAGAACTTCAAATTTTGATTCGTCTGACCACAGAACAGTTTTCCACTTTGCCACAGTCCATTTTAACCCATTGACGCCGGATGCTGCGTCACGCAACATTGCCCCTAGCGCCGGTTGTTGCATAACGCAATACTGCCCCAAAGGCCGGTTGCTGCATAACGCAGCATTGTTGATTTGTCATTATTTTCAAGACTCATGTGTGTTAACAAATGTGTTAGTGTTAATGCTGAATGAGCATGAGCCAATAAAAGCAGAGAATTTTATCTTTTAAATGCAACTTATTTCATGTCTTTATGTGCTTCAGAGGCTGAGACATTGAATTTTTCATAGGCGTTTTCAATTAATTATTTTTATTTCAGAAAACCCTCAGGTAGATGGGGACCTTTTCTAAAAACTGGCTTAGGCATTTGCAGACGTTTTTTTGCAGGCGTTTCAGGCATCAATGGGTTAAATGAGCCTTGGCCCAGAGAAGACGTCTGCGCTTCTGGATCATGTTTAGATACGGCTTCTTCTTTGAACTATAGAGTTTTAGCTGGCAACGGCGGATGGCACGGTGAATTGTGTTCACAGATAATGTTCTCTGGAAATATTCCTGAGCCCATTTTGTGATTTCCAATACAGAAGCATGCCTGTATGTGATGTAGTGCCATCTAAGGGCCCGAAGATCACGGGCACCCAGTATGGTTTTCCGGCCTTGACCCTTACGCACAGAGATTCTTCCAGATTCTCTGAATCTTTTGATGATATTATGCACTGTAGATGATGATATGTTCAAACTCTTTGCAATTTTACACTGTTGAACTCCTTTCTGATATTGCTCCACTATTTGTCGGCGCAGAATTAGGGGGATTGGTGATCCTCTTCCCATCTTTACTTCTGAGAGTCGCTGCCACTCCAAGATGCTCTTTTTATACCCAGTCATGTTAATGACCTATTGCCAATTGACCTAATGAGTTGCAATTTGGTCCTCCAGCTGTTCCTTTTTTGTACCTTTAACTTGTCCAGCCTCTTATTGCCCCTGTCCCAACTTTTTTGAGATGTGTTGCTGTCATGAAATTTCAAATGAGCCATTATTTGGCATGAAATTTCAAAATGTCTCACTTTCAACATTTGATATGTTGTCTATTCTATTGTGAATACAATATCAGTTTTTGAGATTTGTAAATTATTGCATTCTGTTTTTATTTACAATTTGTACTTTGTCCCAACTTTTTTGGAATCGGGGTTGTATATAGAGGACTATATGGTGAGCTCATTGGTAAAATGAAAAAACACTTTCGGACACTAGTCCATCATGCTGGTATTTACATCATTACTGTTGCACAATTAAAACATGCTATATCAGCCGGCTGGTGGGTTTTCAAAAATAATAAGTACATGCATGTAGTTTTGTGATAAATACATATTATACTGAGTGTATTTCCCACATTAATCAATACAAAGTACCTGCATCTTTCAGTTTTTTTAAATCAAGGCTGAATACTTTCTTCTTTGCCGCTGCCTTTTATTAAGTCAAATTTGAGACTTTTAATTTGATTTCTTTCAGCGCAACTGCAATGCATGATGGGATATATTGCTTGGTTAGTGATCATCGGTTGTACACTACTTTTCATGATGCATTGTGGGATACTTTGAGTGCACTATATAGGGTGTAATAATCCTCACTCATTTCTGACAGCACTACAAAATGGCATTCTCACTATATAGTGCCTTATATAGTGAGTAGGGAGCAATTTCAGACACAGGGTTGGTCTCAGTTTAGGCGGTCTTGATTACAACACTGGTGCACACTAACAAGTGACGCATTACTTCTGATGGTGAATAGCAACTATTGCTGTAGTCACTTGTAGGTGTGCACTGTCAAGAAATGGTACAAACTAAAAATTATTTTTAAAGCTAACTATCTACAAACAAATTAAATCATGCACTAATCATTGTCATTGTTACATGACAGGCTTCATGTTACCTTCATTGGCAAATTAGCAAGATAACTGTACTAACTACACGAACTACTCTCTTACTACCAGAGGCATCAACCTTTTTCCAACCTCTATACCAGGGGTGGCCAACCAGTTGAAGACCAAGAGCCACATTTTTTACTGTATTACCGCAAAGAGCCACATCATACACATGGGCACACGAACATCACCCATCTCTCTCTCTCTCTCTCTCTCTCTCACACACACACACACACACACACACACACACACACACCTCTGCTCAGCCAGATTAATAGTAAATGTCACACACCAACATATTTACTCCTACAGTACTAAGACCACAGGCTGAGGCCAGTCATTTTTAACAATGAACATTGTGTGCACTTACTATGCATGCTGCTTAGTGGGACTCATGGCATTACCAAAAAAAAGCCACACCATACACATGACCGCACATGAACATCGCCCCCCCCCGCTCTCTCTCTCTCTCACAGACACACACGTTCACGCACCTCTGCTCAGCCAGATTAATAGTAAATGTCACACGCCAACATGAGAGAAATTTACTCCTTCAGTCAGTACTAATACCACAGGCCAGTCATTTACAGCAATCAATATTGTGTGCACTTACTAAGCATGTTGCTTAGTGGGACTTCTGACATTCCTTGCCTTGAACAATCCTCTTCAAATCTGGCTTGTATTCCGTCGTTGCCACTCGAAGCAGTTCTTTCACATGGGTGTCAGTCAGAACAGAACGATGCTTTGACTTCACGTTTCATGGTAGAGAACACAGACTCGCAGACGTATGTTGACCCAAACATTGACAGTATCTTAAGCGCAGCCTGTTTCACATTCGGGTATTTTTCCAATGGCACACTTTTCCAAAACTCAATGGTGCCTTCCCTCAAAACAGGTTTCAGTTGCTCTTCCTCACGAAGATCGATCATCTCCAACTCAACCGCAGCCTCATCTGTGACAAGCGGGGCTTTCAAACAGTCCGTCTCCGCATTGAATGAGTCGACGAGGAACGTAATCTGTGGCCTTTTCAGTTGTATATCACGGAACCGGGTTACAAAGCTTTCGTGCAGGTTTTCAATTAGTGTTGCATATCTGGCTCCTTGCTTATTCAGGGAGGCGGGAAGCTTTGAAATGAGCTAATGACGACTGACATATAAGGCAGAATGGCTTGCCATTACGTTCAACAAAAAAGTATAAACTCTCCCACCCTGTTAAAAATGTCCTATGTTCGTCTTCATATTTTCGTTTTGCTGTGCATTTTTTCATTGCCATTTTGAGAGGCTACTTGACACAAGATACACCTTGCCCAAAAACTTAGCGATTATCTCACGCACATGCGCATTTGACATGACCTGAAAATACCGTAATATACCCAAGCAAAGCGAAGATGCATTTGACGAAAATACCATACTGAACTCAAGCAAAGCGCACACGCACATAAAAAAAAAAACACAAACACAAACTTCGATATGAACGTAAGAGCCGCATGACACCGGGCAAAGAGCCGCATGCGGCTCGCGAGCCGCGGGTTGGCCACCCAAGCTCTATACACTACATATTTAATAAGAGGTCATATATGACAGGATAAAATTAAACCATAGTTATCAGGATTCCCCCCCACACACACATTTTTATGCATCAGCTCTTTGCAGGTAGGAACTAATGTTGTAAGCAGGGAACTGAAGAAACATCAGATCACACATGCCACTCAGTCTGAGGAATCATTTGAGCCAATTGTTTGGATTTGTCGATTTACTGCATCATACCTAATTTGCATAGATTTGAGAAAATCTCAATTTGTGATGTTGCTTTGATGCTTGTTGCTGTCACTGAATGTACTGTATATGGAAATTAATGACATCACCTGTAGCTTTGTCACTTTCTAATGTAAACTTAGGGTTATACTATCAACTGTTCTACATATATATAAGAACTTTAACTATCCAAAGAATGACATGCAAATATAGCTTTGGAAAACATTTTCTAGTGAACCACTATAGCAGGTCCCCAGTGATATTTTATATAGCAGCCTTTTTTTTAACCTCTGTCAACTTTGTTGGAGGAGGTTATGTTTTTGCATCCATTTGTTTGTTTGTCTGTTCCCAACATAACTCAAAAAGTCGTGAATGGATTTTGATGAAATTTTGAGTAGGTCATGAGCCAAGGAACACTTGATTAGATTTTGATTCAAACCTGGATATATACATAGTAAACATCTGCATATTCTAATTTGTAGCTTGACGGAGGTATGCACTATACTGAGTGCCCTTCTAGTTTGTACTGTTGGTTTGTACTGTTGGTCTTAAAATGATCAAATCCCCTCCCCACCATTCCATATGTTCAACACACTGGAAACCAGGACGCACTGGAAAACCCAGGGTGCATGACCTTTGACGTTCAGCTGGAAGTGAGCTGACATTTCTCCCATGATGCCTCAAAGAAGAAGTGAACTGCTTGGACTAAACACCTTGCCTGAACCTGAGGAGCAGACTGGGTCAGCTGCCTCACCTCCACACCTCTGTCTGCCTGATTTTATGACATATTTACTCGATGAGAATGCTATATGCATGTCCAATTTGTCGTCTTTATACCTCACAGTTGCTCTTTCTCTTTCTCTCTCCAGTCTTCTTTTTCTGCTCCTTGCGCATATACAGCGATGAATAATTCACTAGCCGATTTGGTGAAAGGTGAGGTAAACAAGTCTATTGCCTAATATCCCAGGAGAATGGCGAGAGGAGAACTCTGTGTGTGTGTGTGTGTGTGTGTGTGTTAGAAACAGAAATACAGAGATGGTGGATAGCTGTATCTATGTATAACTGCACAGCAATTCACCATTCAGTGCCTGTGAACTGCATTCACTTTCACCTCTGTCACACCAAAAGCTAAGATTTCTCCACTTGTATTCTTTCTATTTACCTCTTTCTCTTTTCTCTTCCTCCCTGTCTCTCTATCTAATCCTTTTCAAATTCAAGTAAACTTTAGCAACATGTTCAATTCGTTTGTCTTTTGTTCTCTCTGTCTATAAAACCATACACCCCAATATGACACACATTGACAGCTTTAGCTTTCACTGCCAGCAGGAGTTTTATTTAAGCAAACACACAGTTGCAAACGCGAGCGAGACTCCAGTGCTGCTATTTTACGGTCCTGAATAATGAGTGTGAAGCTGAATAGTTTTGATTGAGTCTGCCAGCGTTGAACAGTAGGCTTTTTGCAGCTCAGCGTCCACTCTTCCAGACGTTTTGACGATGTACATAGTGAAATATGTATATAAGCACTGGTTGCAGTCAAAACAGCACACTGTAATGTTTTGTCTTGTTTGAGAGTTATTTTGATCTTGTGGCAAGAAGAGCAAATGTTTATTATTTTTCAAATGTGGCCTTAGCCAGAAATGTACCAGACTTCTGTGGCGAATAATGACAAAGCTACACAATAATGACTAAAATGATTATCATTATTTACTTCAATATTAGATAATTTAGGGGGCGGCACGGTGGTGTAGTGGTTAGCACTGTCACCTTACAGCAAGAAGGTCCTGGGTTCGAGCCCAGCAGCCAATGAGGGCCTTTCTGTGCGGAGTTTGCATGTTCTCCCCGTGTCTGCGTGGGTTTCCTCCGGGTGCTCCGGTTTCCCCCACAGTCCAAAGACATGCAGGTTAGGCTAACTGGCTGCTCTAAATTGAGCGTAGGTGTGAATGTGAGTGTGAATGGTTGTCTGTGTCTATGTGTCAGCCCTGTGATGACCTGGTGACTTGTCCAGGGTGTACCCCGCCTCTTGCCCATAGTCAGCTGAGATACAGACACGCAGCTTGTGAACAGGCAAGGCAAGCAACTGCTTGGGGCCCCCTGGCCCAGGGGCCCCCCGAGAGTCGGGGCCCGAGGGCTTATTTATTTTGTTTTTTATTGTTTTTATTGTTCTTTACCATTGTATTTTCACATTTGGAATTTAAAAAACTTTGGTTTCATACATTTTTCGTTGGTGTCAGATTATTTATAACATATTGGTGATGAACACTGGTCAGAAGGGCCCCCTGGAAATTTTTGCTTGGGGCCACAACAGACTCTAGAATCGCCTCTGCTGAGATAGGCTCCAGCTTGCCTGCGACCCTGCACAGGATAAGCGGCTACAGATAATGGATGGATGGATAGATAATTTAGGAGGCTTTGACCTAAAAATATGCTCCTTAATTTACAATAATTAGAAGATAAATACAATTAGATAGATAGATAGATAGATAGATAGATAGATAGATAGATAGATAGATAGATAGATAGATGAGGTAATATCTTAATTCGGTAATTTGCTGACATAAGATTATTTTGTCAGTCATTTCCATATTATAGAGAAAGCCAAAAATCACACTCATGATTCAATATAATTCATTGTGCAGCTCTATAATGATTCATGCTTAAAGATTCATAATGTCAAAATTATGCATAAAACGTTTACATATGAAGGACTGCTCATTTGATTTGTTCAGAAAGTTGATGAGATTTTGAGGATGTAGTGCTGTGACAGCAGTGGTTCTCAAGTTTTTGGCTGCCAGGGATCCCTTTATGTGTCAAATAAATTCCCTCTGAACATGATCCAACTGTTCAAATATCAGACCCATTATTTAAATAAATACAATGTTTTGGCTATTTATTAGAACCATAACATTTTTTAATCCTGAAATTTCCATCAACAGAACACATTAGGTCTCAGTAGACATTATTTATAAGCTGACTTGCTTTTGAGTTATGGCAATTTGGATTCAAGCCATTCAATTCAAGCGACCAGTCACACAGGCTAATAAATATAAAAACTAAATAAATAGAATAACTCTGATAATGGAGGGTTGTGATTTCTGGAACAACATATATATATATATATATATATATATATATATATATATATATATATATATATATATATATATATATATATATATATATATATATATAAAAAACCATGGGCGGCACGGTGGTGTAGTGGTTAGCGCTGTCGCCTCACAGCAAGAAGGTCCGGGTTCGAGCCCCGTGGCTGGCGAGGGTCTTTCTGTGCGGAGTTTGCATGTTCTCCCCGTGTCCGCGTGGGTTTCCTCCGGGTGGTCCGGTTTCCCTCACAGTCCAAAGACATGCAGGTTAGGTTAACTGGTGACTCTAAATTGACCGTAGGTGTGAATGTGAGTATGAATGGTTGTCTGTGTCTATGTGTCAGCCCTGTGATGACCTGGCAACTTGTCCAGGGTGTACCCCGCCTTTCACCCATAGTCAGCTGGGATAGGCTCCAGCTTGCCTGCGACCCTGTAGAACAGGATAAAGCGGCTAGAGATGATGAGATATATAAAACCAACTTTCGGGCTATGTTTCACAGATCCCTGGAGTTCTCCAGAAGTCCCCACTTTGAGAACCACTGTACTTTCATATCTTATTAAAATGATGAAATATATATGCTTTGGAACTGGTATTACACTACAGTCATGTGTGGTTGCAGATGCTTGCATGAGATTCCTTCATTTTAAACAGCAGAGATTGCAGCAAGATGGTAACAAGGTCAAAAAATGGATGAAAGAGGAAAGAGAACGAATGTGTACTCACCGGCATGGTCTGACTGCCGTGCAGCGCACTGATTGCAGACTGAGCTTCAGCATGTGTGGAGAACTTGACAAACGCGCAGCCTGTAAACAGAGAGAGAATGAGTGATTTTATTAAACATTCTGAAGAGAAGTGCGTCAGAACATTAGATGGCAGTGCACGAGCTGGTGGAGCACAGCGGGCTGGTCTCCTGCAGGCTGCCTGCACTCCAGGCTCAGTGCTCCAGACTGCACTGATTAAATAGCAAAGCTAGTTAGTGCCACATGCACGACTACACATACTAAACACAAACATAGAACAATTGATATCATTTTATCCTTAGTTCACCCATCAATCAAAAAGAACTCTGTTTTCCATTTCCTGAGGCAGGTAAAAAACCAGCATCATGTTGAAGCGCTTGAATGATTGATTTTGATTATTCGTTTACTTTCTTTCAAAACTCCGGATTCTTTCATATTTGAATGCCTTTGGAGAAATCAGAATTGTTTTGACAGTCATCTTTTTCCTCTCATCCATAAAACTGTAGATTCACACAGCTACTCCCTAAGCTGCAGAAATAATCTCACAGCAATTTTCATAAGAACTAGCAGGGGAAAACTACAACTCCCACAGTGCTTTGCTAAATGTCAGGCTATATTAGTGTCTATCAGTGTCCTCAAAGCCTCAGTGGGCAATAAATGGAGTCTGGAAAAAAAGGAAAAAATAAATAAACAGGCTCAGATATGCTCTTATGTTTCCCTTACGGCTATTACATGTCCCTCGTGAAGGTTTTTTTTTTTTTTTTTTGGTATAACAAGCCATTTCGAAGCAAAATAAGATTTCCTGGCAGATTCTCCACACAGCTATCTTTATGCATTAACACAAATGGTCCTACCTTTACTGTTTCCATCAGGACCTCTTAGCACAGTGCACTCCTCGATGACTCCGTAGGGCTCAAACAGGCGATAGACATCCTCCTCCGTCTGTTGTTTGTTCAGCATCCCCACAAACAGCTTCCTGTCTTCTGAAACAAAGAACACACATGGTGTGAAACACTGTCCGTTGCTTCTTTTTCCCACTTAACCCCTTGTTCAGCAGCCCAGGCTGAAGAGCACTGTGTTTTCTGGACCATGACCACAGCGTGAACACAAGGGCTGCTTTGGTCTGGCACATTTAGTTTGTGGAGTGGAGTCTTAGCAGCCATTGTTCTCTGAGCCAAGGCTGTTCATTTTAATTTGAGCGATAATTAGGTTCGACCCCCTACTGAAAAACGTGGCCAGGCCTGTGGGGTAGGAGTGTGAGTACTAAGGTAATAGCAGGAAAAAAGGCAGGATATTCAGAGCTGATGCACAATCAGACATTCAGGAAAAGAAAGAAGAGAAAATAGGCCTGCCTCTATTACTGACCTTGACTTTTAGCTCCTATAACTGATTTATTATTTTCAGAATACGTTTATGTTGATTAATAAAGCTAACATTAATTAGTTTTCAGTAACAACGAGGCTTCAGTCCTATACGGTAGATCCTAGCGAGCAACAACATGAATATTTCCATATTATCAACATACCCAGGTGATGTACAAACATTGAACAAATATTCAATGTCTTCACGTTATATTGCAGTGCATCCCATAATGAACAGCAGCCATTTTATTTTCACTTGAAAAATAGCTATGCTAATTATAATATGCATGCTAGTTAGAATGTATACTATTACTGTATTTACCTTATACTCCTATTTTAGAATTAAGCCTTTTATCCCCTTTCTTAAATCCTTTATCCAATGCCTTGTTGAATAATTTTTGGCCTTAATCCCAAATGATATTTTGGGTCAAATAATCATGAAAATGCTGCACAAAAATGACAATGTATGATTGAATAGGGCAGCACGGTGGTGTAGTGGTTAGCGCTGTCACCTCACAGCAAGAGGGTTCTGGGTTCGAGCCCAGCGACCGACGAGGGCCTTTCTGTGTGGAGTTTACATGTCCTTCCCGTGTCCGCGTGGGTTTCCTCCGGGTGCTCCGGTTTCCCCCACAGTCCAAAGACATGCAGGTTAGGTTAACTGGTGACTCTAAATTGACCGTAGGTGTGAATGTGAGTGTGAATGGTTGTCTGTGTCTATGTGTCAGCCCTGTGATGACCTGGCGACTTGTCCAGGGTGTACCCCGCCTTTCGCCCGTAGTCAGCTGGGATAGGCTCCAGCTTGCCTGCGACCCTGTAGAACAGGATAAGCAGCTACAGATAATGGATGGATGTATGATTGAATATGAATAACAGGTTGTAACATGACTGTGTAGTATCAAACATAATATGATTCTCGCATGGCATGTAGTATGCTGCATACTATCATGACAAATAGCATGCAGTAGGGATTGCACATATTAGACAAATAGTCATAATGATGAAAAAAAAACATGGAATGAAACATTGCCAGTTTGTATGCAGCTTTGGGTTATTTTTATTGTCCTTTAAGGTTGAACAAAAATTAAAATAAAATCCTTGTATAGTGAATTCTGACATGGCCAGGATGATCCAAAAGATCACATTTGTGCTACAGGTCGCACACCACTATCCAATCCCACTCAGCTAGTTTAGAGTGCTACATGCCAGCTCACAGAGACTGATTTTCAGATGCTATTGAGGTGGGGGTTTAACTGGTGGAAAAAACCTCCTCGACATGCTGTACACAGAGCATCCTCCATCCAAAGAAAAAAAAATACTCACTGAGGTATAAGGAGGATTCTGTTGATAGACATGAGCTTCCATGCTGCACACTTTTTTTTTTTTTAGTGGAGGTGCCAGGGCATCCAAAGAAGTGCATTTTAAGAATTGGTACTTCCTTAAATATGATATCCAGGTTTATTATTTTTCACATTTATCCATCCATCTATTATCTATACCGCTTATTGTGAGGGAAGCTGGAGCCAATCCCAATTGACTTTGCGCAAGAGGCGGTATACACCCTGGGCAGGTCACCAATCTATCACAAGGCTAACACAGAGACAGTCATTCACACTCAAATTCACACTTATTGGCTATTTAAAGTAGCCAGTTGACCCACATGTCTTTGGACTGTGGGAGGAAATCAGAGCACCCGGAGGAAACCCTCACAAGCACGTTTTGAAATACACTTTTGAATTAGTGTTTGAGTGGTACAGTAGAGAGTATACAGCATAAAAGTATATGATTTCAAACAAAGACACTGTGTGGGGGCATCATCAGTGACCCTACCATCATGCCCACAAGCCCCTGTGGGAGCTCTGTCCATGGATGATCTGGCCCACACATGGACTTTTTATCCTTTGTGGCAGGATCAGAGGGTATGTTTCAAAATAGAGGTGATGCACTGTGACATCTGTCACAGTGGATTTTGGAGCAGTTATCTGTAAAATCCAGAGCCCTGAACTAGGAAAGAAAAGGCCAAGCTGGTCCTTCTGCATGCCTTTAGGGGACACAATGAGCTTAAGGTGCTCTAGCAGATGTGTCCTTCTCAAAACAATCAGGATACAAATCTGGCCTCCAGCTCCTCTTGGACATTAATGTATGCTCCTCTTGGACATTAATGTATGACCTATGTGAATCTCATAACATAGCATCCAGCGCAATGATAAATGTATCTCACAAGCACAGCTATAGGACGCAGCTGTCCCCTTTCGGAAATTTCACTAAGAACTCACCTCTGGCTAAATAGAATAATATTTATGTTCAGCTGCAGCAGAAAAACAAATTCTCATCCGAGTGCAGTGGGAATAAGAATATGAAACAATGGAGAGCTTTAAAGTAGTCAAAAGCTGGCCTTCGGGTTCAGGCAGAGAGTTTCTGCAATAAAGAATCACCATGGGATCTTCTGTGAAACTTCAGTGCTCCTGACATAAAAGATAATCTGCGCGCGCGCGCACACACACACACACACACACACACACACACGCATGCACTTTCTCTCTTTGGCTTGCTACAGTAATAATAAATCAGCATGTTTAGGGAGTCCCATTTACTGTGAGGGTAAATGTTGTTAAAGCATTTAGCAGCAGACCATCATGTGCTGCAAATCTGTTTAATGGAATCTACAGAAGCAAGTAAACATCATATGATGGATCGTTTCCAGCCATGGCCAATTTTAGCGAATGAAAATGTCATTAAGCTAGTGTTAGACTTGGTACCTAAACCGCAACATATCTATTTCTTGTGCATTTTGTTGCAGATGTGGCGCATAAAACATACAATGTGCCCTGCCTTAAATTCCAAGCCGAAGTGTTTTTGACTGCCACTCCCAAATGTGTAACATGAGTTTTGATGGAGTGCTTTTGTTCCCCAGCCCCAGTGCCATTAAGGTCCTCTTCATTTTCATCTTCTTTCTAATTGACTCGAGCTACGTGCATTTGCATAGCTTCCTCCCTAGTGTCCTTGATGCTGGGCACAGCCCCACCAGCTGTGGTACTGCATCCAAAAAATTACACCCATCAAGCCTCATCAACTTCACCTGCCATAGACGAGTTTTGTTTAATACTTTGCAAATGAAGCAGCACTACAATGAGAAGAAAATCCCATACAGTGGGACATGGGCAATTTTATAGGGGAAATAAAATTTGTCATTGCACCGAATAATGAAATTAATAACAGTCTACTAAACAACGACAAAAAAAAAAGTTTCAAAATTTAAGTATCCAAAATAAACAGCTATGAATGCATTATTTCTTTACAGATATAAACCTCTCAAAATGTGTACTTTGTCATTATCAAGTTCTAAATTAAAACATCCAGTTGTTTATTTAATTAATGCATAAAAGTCTCTCATAGCTTCTTATAAACAAAACATTACATTCATGTCTTTTCCTGTTGTCCCTGTAGCTTATTGCTGTACAACCTTGTTGTTTGTGCACAACTGAAATACAAGCAATTTGTCTCTCATTGTTGATTTTCTACATTTTGAAAAGGTGACACAGTTTCAAGGGCAGCACTTTGTCTAGGAAAACTGGCAATGATCGAGTCTCACAAGCCCTTTACCAAAATGAAGTGAATTCAGCTTCAGACATGCGTTTTCTGTTTCATTGTTTGAGATTAGCGAGCAGCTTCTGGTGGTTTACTCCATCAAAATTCACATCTTTCTATAAACAGAGATTTTTAGTTCCATTAAAAGTTGATTCAGAGAGCATCGTGTGTGAGTTGTTTGCAGTGTCACGAAATAGGATCCACAATCATCACTGACCTTGTTCACAGAAACCTTTAGCCATAGAACTGATAGCAGTTTACCTCTGCCTTCCAGTGTTGGTCAAGAACAAAATACTTTTGATTATCATGGTATATAATGACAGGTTTGAATAACGTTAACTTTCATATGTGACAAATGTGAACTAGTTTCCTATCAGCTAGCTAGCTGACTAGCAGGGTTAGTTAAGATCATCTCATTATCTCTAGCCGCTTTATCCTGTTCTACAGGGTCGCAGGCAAGCTGGAGCCTATCCCAGCTGACTACGGGTGAAAGGCAGGGTACACCCTGGACAAGTCGCCAGGTCATCACAGGGCTGACACATAGACACAGACAACCATTCACACTCACATTCACACCTACGGTCAATTTAGAGTCACCAGTTAACCTAACCTGCATGTCTTTGGACTGTGGGGGAAACCGGAGCACCCGGAGGAAACCCACGCGAACACGGGGAGAACATGCAAACTCCACACAGAAAGGCCCTCGCCGGCCACGGGGCTCGAACCCGGACCTTCTTGCTGTGAGGCGACAGCGCTAACCACTACACCACTGTGCCGCCCTAGTTAAGATCAGCAATAAATAAAATCTTGGCTGTAATGCTATTTAGACCCAGCTTGGCTACTGTTAAAGCTAGATGGCCTTTTGATTTCATAAAATCTGTGAAATTTAGTTCCTTGTGAAATTTGGTCATTGCGATATTTGTTTATTTCTACAATATCTTAAAAAAAAACAGGCCATCCTGTGGCTGGGAAGTTATTTAATTTGAGGGGATTCCCTAGCAAATAATGTGCATGAATTCGCTTGCTTCGTGCAGTCAAGCAGACAGAGGAAGTCCATGTGTGCATGCACAGGTTTACCTTCTTCTTCTTCTTCTTTTGGGTTTTACGGCTGATATCCAGTGTTACATTACCGCCATCTACAGGTTTACCTTGACCGTGCACTGACAGTTACATCATTCTGTCCCTAAATGAATAGCTGACCGCCAATATTTATTAGTTTGGTCCTGCATTTCCTTTCTTTCGCAACATAACGTCTTTTCTTCCCGCTTTCTGTTACTATAGTCAGTCTTTCACATTTCATTCGCGTCCTCCATTTTTTCTCCTGTTTCAAATTTTATCTCAGAATGCCTTGCACGAACGGGGAAAGCCCATCACGTGATGCATGACGTAGTATTTTGAATTGGGTCATGGTGAAGCAGGAAAAAATAGTGGAGAATTTATGGCCACGTGGCCCTAAATTCATTAATTGTTCTATGGGGGAAAAAAACTAATAAAATTGTAAGTCTGTGATTCAAATTCAGTAGCTTTTGGTCCACTAAACAAAAATAATTGGGTGTCAGGGAAAATTCTTTTTATGACCTACACTTAAAAAATCTGAAAGGCAGTCTACCTTTGAATAAGACACTGATTAAGATGGACACACTCACATGTCACAATTTTGAATTTTCCAAAGAAAAGCAAATTCTCTTTCTTTTTTCACCTTTATTTTCAATAATACTGTGATATTAATTGATGGGGTAACAACACTTTTTGCTAAATTATAGATTGAAAGTAAATAATTAATTTAAGTATATATTAGGTGAAGCCCTGTGATAAATTAGTGACCTGTCCAGGGTGAACCCCGCCTCTCATCTGAAGTCTGCTGGGATTGGCTCCAGCTTCCCGCACTACCCTGACAGATAAATGATGGTATAGATAATGGATGGGTGGATGAATGAATGGATGGATGGATAATATTAGGTGAATCAATAGAATGTATTTAATGTCTTTTTTTACACTGGTTTTAGTTAATCACATTCATGTATTTGCTTATTCAATGCTAAAAATGCTTAAAGCAAAGAAACCTTGTAAAAAATAAAAATAAATAATAATAATTTTTAAAAGGGGGTGGCATGGTGGTGTAGTGGTTAGCGCTGTCGCCTCACAGCAAGAAGGTCCGGGTTCGAGCCCCGTGGCCGGCGAGGGCCTTTCTGTGTGGAGTTTGCATGTTCTCCCCGTGTCCGCGTGGGTTTCCTCCGGGTGCTCCGGTTTCCCCCACAGTCCAAAGACATGCAGGTTAGGTTAACTGGTGACTCTAAATTGACCGTAGGTGTGAATGTGAGTGTGAATGGTTGTCTGTGTCTATGTGTCAGCCCTGTGATGACCCGGCGACTTGTCCAGGGTGTACCCCGCCTTTCGCCCGTAGTCAGCTGGGATAGGCTCCAGCTTGCCTGCGACCCTGTAGAACAGGATAAAGCGGCTAGAGATAATGAGATGAGATGAGATGAGATAATGAGATGAGATGAGATGAATTTTTAAAAGGGTGTATTGTTGCCTGAAATGAGTTAACATGTTTTTGTTTTCATGTTTGTTAAAGTTATAAGGGCTAAAGTTATAAGTGGCACCCCACTTGTGTAATCACTCCAAATATGTTTTTACTATTGTTAATAGTTTTTCTGGGCCTTAAAATGTGCAAATAAATTGATTTGTAATGGTTTAAAATGACATGACTTTAGGTTTATGTTTATTAGCTCTGAATCATGTGCAAGCAGAATAAAGACTAAGACATCGCTACCTTCAGGGATTTGTTTGGTAAATAAGCATTTACTCAAATGTGTTTGGCTATATTTCAGAAAGTAAAGCTGTTTTGTTGATCTGAAAGCCTTTAGGGAGTTTTGAATCTCGAGCCTGCATGCCAAACTGCACAATATTCTGGCTGTGTCTCTAAATTGCCCCCTAGTTCTGTACACAGTGCATTACTACAGTCTCTATGGGATGAAAGAGTCTTTCAAATGACTGCATTAGGTCATGAAGGGGACGGATTTAGTGGAATATCGGGACACTTTTATAAAAACAGCACGTCAACGATTTTCATGCGTGATTCGATTGCCAATAGCTAGCTCACACTAACAAAAGTGCAGCTGCTGCAAGAGGTAGTTGGCATTTTACTTTTTAGCACTTAAAATGATTAACATTCGATATGTACTTATGTTTAGATGGAGATATAACTGTATATGAATGTATTATTCTAAATCAACTGATGTGTTGTAAACGGATACAAATACAGATATGAATAAAATATACACTGTTTGTTTGGTTGTCTGATTTGGTATTTTGTTTGTTTCTTTTATTTACAGCATTTTGGTTAGGGTCATGGCGTTTAAATTAGGTTCCCATTTTGTTCCTATCTTTGGAAAATAAATTTGTTAAACACACATACACACAAAAAAACCTTCCTGTTTAGCCCATGCTTGCTTCAGATTTATGTCAGTAATCCCAGTGTGGGGTGGCACGGTGGTGTAGTGGTTAGCGCTGTTGCCTCACAGCAAGAAGGTCCGGGTTCGAGCCCCGTGGCCGGCGAGGGCCTTTCTGTGCAGAGTTTGCATGTTCTCCCCGTGTCCGCATGGGTTTCCTCCGGGTGCTCTGGTTTCCCCCACAGTCCAAAGGCATGCAGGTTAGGTTAACTGGTGACTCTAAATTGACCGTAGGTGTGAATGTGAGTGTGAATGGTTGTTTGTCTCTGTGTGTCAGCCCTGTGATGACCTGGCGACTTGTCCAGGGTGTACCCCGCCTTTCGCCCGTAGTCAGCTGGGATAGGCTCCAGCTTGCCTGCGACCCTGTAGGACAGGATAAAGCGGCTAGAGATAATGAGATGAGATGAGATCCCAGTGTGAAGGAGCAGACTATAAACACTCAGGACTACAACTCCCATGACACACAGCGCCTTCTGTCCCCAGCCTACTGAACTACAGCTGTCATGCATTTCCTTAATCACCGCTTCCGCTATTTAAGCCACTCATTCACACCACTCCAGTGTGAAGTATTGTCCTGCCATTTGTATCTGGAGCCTTGTATTGGTTCTAACTGTCCCTAGTGTTTCCTGACCTTTTGCTATTTCCTCTCTGTTTTTGCTCTTTGTCTTTCCCATGTCACGTTGTTCGCCGATTGCCTGACCCTCACTAGTTTACCGACACCAATTTCAGTCACCCGATTTGGCTTTGTTGACAGTCTGCTGATCTGTTTCCTCTGTGCATACATCAGTAAGTGCCTGCACTCTCCCAATTTAAATCCACTGTATTGCACCTTTATTATAATGATGGTTTGTATTTACTGTATGCGCACATATTGGCTCACAACTAAACCACTTTTTTGACTCCTAGTGTTGTCTGGTTTGATTTGCATTGCAATCTGGGATGCCCGAGACTAGATAGAGTACATGTTCATCCTACATTTTAAGGTGCATTGTGGGATGTCATTAGGATAGTGTACTAATAAAGTGGCCTAGGATCAATTCTGCATTGGGACATCCTAAAAAATGGCCGAAAAGCCCAATTAGCTTACTACACATGGAGCAAGGTGTCAATCTCCATCTGATAAGCCAGGCTGGGTGTGAAGGTTTTTTTTTTTTTTTGAATAACTTTGTAAATGACTGTCTCAGGTGAAAAGCCCTGCGAGAGCGAAGGACAACAAGCTGTTAGTGCCATCCGCTGTGAGCAGCTTCAGGGGCCTGGAAAGGAAATGCTATTACTCTAATAGCAAGCTCTCAGGCAAGTGGAGAGCCACTCTTCATCAGCTGTCAAAGTCCAAGTGTATATTCTGTGGATATATGAAAAAATATTAGCATTTTGATGCAGAAGGACAACATGAGCTGACAGATATTAGGTTGCGTTCATCTGCAAAATGGGCAAAGTGACAAATTGTAGAGCTTCATGCTGGCAGAAGATAAAACAATGGCAGCAGCGAGTGTAACTGAGAATTTGTTGTCTCCTGCCAGGATTGAGGTTGCTTTTAGTCCAATTAAAATAACAGAACACATAGACCTCCATCATGTAGCTACGCATAAACAAACAGACATTTAGGGTGATAGTAATTAACCTATAGCAACACTGGAAGAGCTTAATCCAATTTATTAGAAGTCCAGATCTTGTAGTGCTACAAGAACTAATGAAGTACACTGATCCACTGACCTCTTTGTTTATATTTCTCTGTTTCAAGGTGCAATGTTGTAATGCAGTGTCTTAACACTTCTTTGGCAGCACTCCCCCCGCTCTCTTTGATTCATAGTCACAGTTTAGCTCCCGGCGGCACGGTGGTGTAGTGGTTAGCGCTGTCGCCTCACAGCAAGAAGGTCCAGGTTCAAGCCCCGTGGCCGGCGAGGGCCTTGCTATGTGGAGTTTGCATGTTGTCTGCGTGGGTTTCCTCCAGGTGCTCCGGTTTCCCCCACAGTCCAAAGACATGCAGGTTAGGTTAACTGGTGGCTCTAAATTGACCGTAGGTGTGAACGGTTGTGTGTCTACTGTGTCAGCCCTGTGATGACCTGGTGACTTGTCCAGGCTGTACCCTGCCTTTCGCCCATAGTCAGCTGGGATAGGCTCCAGCTTGCCTGCGACACTGTAGAACAGGATAAAGCGGCTAGAGATAATGAGATGAGTTTAGCTCCCACCCACCCCCAACATATCCAGAACTATTTACACCCTGAATATTTGTTTGGCTCATGGAGAAAAAAATGTAAAATCAAGCTTCACACTGATAAGAAAACCTTAGTGTGAATCAAGAGATCAAAATGAAATCTTGTTAAAAATTTGACATTATGGATTCATGGATACCAATTCTGGTATCAGGTATCCATGCTTGTTTACTTATTTAAAAAAAATTCTGATACCAACATCAAATACAAGATGATACTACATGATGTAAACCTGATGTATGTTGTGCTAATGGCAGCAATCTGAATGTATCCATCCCATCCATTATCTGTAGCTGCTTATCCTGTACAGGGTTGCAGGCAAGCTGGAGCCTATCCCAGCTGACTATGGGTGAGAGGCGGGGTACACCCTGGACAAGTCGCCAGGTTATTGCAGGGTTGACAGAGATAAACAACCATTCACACCTACGGTCAATTTAGAGCCACCAATTAGTCTAACCTACATGTCTTTTGGGGGAAACTGGAGTACCTGGAGGAAACCCACACAGACATGGGGAGAACAGGCAAACTCCTCGTTGGTCACTGGGCTCAAACCCAAGACCTTCCTGCTGTGAGGCAACAGTGCTAACCACTACACCACCGTGCAGCCCCGATCTGAATGTATTTCACCATAAATGATGGCAGTCAAAGCAAAGCAGACCACTAACTGTGACAATATCAAGAGGAGGAACTATAGTGTCCTCCAACAATGCAAGTAACCTGACAAAACATTTTTTTAAAAATCAGCATGAGTAGTTCATTGCTAGTTGCGTTAGCTAGGCAGGAAGAATAGTCACAGATAATGCTAGGTGAGTGAGTTTCAAAAATGGAACAAAACCTGCTTTCTACTGCAACCTGACTCGATTCAAGGGAACTAATGCAGCTAGCTAATGCACTTCAATTAAAATGAACTAGCCAACATTATGAAGAACATGCATAATGGTGTATGTTTTTGAATACATTCAGTATGTGCGATTTTCATGGCTACTCTTTGAACAGAGGAACATTAAACAGAGCTGAGTAACATCCATCAGGATGTCGCTAATTGATTAATACTTAGTAAGCTAGAGGCTGTCCACACGGCAACGGATTCAGGTGAATCTGATAAAATTGTTTATTGTTTTGGCCTGGCGTCCACACGGCACCGGCGTTTTGGGTGCCCCAAAACAAGAACGGGTTCCAGAGTGGAAAAATCTGGCAACGGCGCCATTGTGAAGTCGTCTGGATGAGTAGAACGGATTTGTTTACGATGACATCACAACCACATGACTAGAACAAGCAGCACTCTCGCTGTTTTGTATGAACCACTGCATTGCATTCACTTTTGTATACAGCTTTTCTTTTAAATAAACAAGTAACTGAACCATTTTTTTATTGGATAAGACTGCTTTTCAAAATGTTCACACACAATAAGAAAATTAAGTTATATAAAACTATGCACACTAATAAAACTAATTTGTACACACAGAAGGCACGATTTCCTCGCGTAGTCGCAGCCAGCTTCTTGTTGTTGTGTGCTTGTTCCTATGAGTGCTTTACGCTGGGTAGAAGAAGGGGTTTATGCGCATGCGTCCTACTACTTCTATTGTTCTGGTGTCTCCGAAGGGACCGTCTTACAGCGCACGTAGAGGTGTGGCATGTGTATTGCATCGTTTTCAGCAAGCGTTGCGTTGCCATATGTACCTGATATTTTACTGATCCGTTGCCCATGTGAACACGATATTTTTTTTTTTAAAATAAAATCTTGTTGCCGTTGTCGTGTGGATGTAGCCTTAGTCATTTACGGGACTGGCAGGAAAAATATGAGGAGTTGAGTGAATGAGCAGCACTTTCTCTTCCCTGTGTATCATGGCTGAAGTGCCCTCGAGCAAGGCATCTAACCCCCAACTGCTCCCCCTGTGCTGTAGCATAGCTGCCCACTGCTCTGTGTGTGTGTGTGTGTGTGTGTGTGTGTGTGTGTGTGTGTGTGTGTGTGTGCGCGTGCTCAAGCAGTGGACAAAGTACCCAACTTCATTACTTAAGTCAAAGTACAGATCCCACTGGTCAAATGTTACTCTGATACAAGTGAAAGTTGTCCAGTCAAATTTTTTACTTAAAGTACTTGCTTTTCAAAATACTTAAGTATTAAAAGTACATTTTCTGTCAGTGCATTGTTGTAGTATTGCCACAAATGCTTACAATACCTAATGTCTGAATCAACCTACTGGAGTTACTGACTAGCTTGTAGAACCTGTAGAATAAACACCTTTAATCACAGATAAACACAGATTTCTACATTGTTTACTTGGCAAGATTATGCTGAAGCATTTCTGAAAGGACCTCAGATAAGTTAACATTCATGTTAGCATAACGCCGTTTTTACATGCTAACTAACAATGTCCAAGTTAACTAGCTATGTGTAAATATTAGCCATGGACAAGGCAATGGCAACTTGGTGAGCAGATCCACAGAAAGTCATTTGACTAACCAGACTGCATAGCTATTGCAACGTTATTGCTAGCTCTAAAAGCACAGACAGCTTCATTGCAAGCTTTCTCTTGGAACAAAATGTTTACATAACTCAATGTGCTTCCGCAGGTTGGACAGTGGGTTTTTATAGGCCGTGATGTGGTCCGTTTTCGGCAAACAATTAAAACGAAACAAATCTTTAATCCTTTCAGAAAACTGAAACATGGGTTCTAGGTATGGCCATGGGTGCATGCATTCCCCAGAACCGCCTCCTTCCAGTCTGCCATCAACTGATCGTGTTCAAATAATGCTGTTGAGGAATCACTGAACTTGATTTTATACAGTCTATGGACGTGACATGACCCTAGTGATTACTGATTGTTTGGGGGGGGGTTTCCACAGGTGACCCTGAGAAAGCCTATCATGTCTTAGAAGCAAAAAGAAAAAATATCTACTTTCAAAGCTGTTTCATAGTAACGAGTAACAAGGACCTTGACAGAAATGTAGCGGAGTGAAAGGTACAATATTTGTCTTTTAAATGTAGTGAAGTTAGTCATAAGTTTCCAAAAAAAAAATACTCAAAGTACAGATACTCAGTGTACTTAAGTACAGTACTCAAGTAAATGTACTTCATTACTGTCCACCTCTGGTGTCCTCATTGCTCACTTGTGTGTTCACTGCTTCAGATGGGTTAAATACTGTACAGAGGAGGAATTTCACTGTGCTTGAGTGTACATGTGATAAATAAAGGCTTCATCATCATTTTGGTATATACTTAGTGTGAATAAAATTCTATCGATGCATCAGTAATTGAAATGTCTCCTTCAATTCTGCCCAAGGAAGCAGACTGCAGCCATAGACATTATTCAGGACAATCCACTGAATGATTGATCACTCGCTCCATTTCTACCTCAGTTAAGAAGAAGAACCAAATGCAAGGGTACTTGGGTATGGCATGGCTCATGTGATGGTGGAAATAGTGACAACATGCAAGCAATCCAATGGAAAAATTGCTTTGTGTCTATTATGAAACACTAGGAGTGCAGATCTCATCAAAGCTTTGTCAAAACAGGTTAATGAACCTCACTTTTGGCTCCTCGCATTAGACAGAAGGACATCAAAATGTGTTCTAACAGAAGTCTTCATTCCTTTTCAGTGAGCCAAATGGACAAAGAAGTGAAGTCATATGAGAACCTCACCACTCTGGCTTAAAACCATGTTGGGTTAATGTATCTGTACATTTTGTAGTGCCAAAATCGTGCCTCTGTTCCTAGTCAATATGGGACTCTTTTTAAGGACAAACAGGGACAAGTCATTGCTCTGCCTAATGGCCAAGTTTCATCATCGTCCTTTTGAGTTGTACTTTTCCCAGTCAGTCACCATCCAGCAGTGCCTTGATAGGAATACCGCAACTCATCCATCACCAAGCAGTCTACTGGGATGCATCAGAGTCCAAGTGATTTCTCTCTCACTCACACACACACACACAAGCCTGCCAAACATTTCATCCAAACTGTGCAATGCTCTGTGCTGTAGCAACCATTGCATCATCTTGCACCGGGGTTTCGAAATAGAGCACAAATCACACAGAGATCACTCTCAGCAAGTGGCTGAGACATTCCCACATCGCTCAATCCAAAGGGGTAAAAAATATCACAGCCCAATTTCTCTCTGAAACACAACTGACACAGAAATTTCTCAAATTTTTCACATCAACATCGTACTTTAGCACGAAGTTTTATTTTCAGGTATTTTTCACAAAGAAAGTCCACTCCCTGCTGCCCAAATCCTAGCGTACCATCACATGGCAGCTTCAGTGCCTCGAATAAACAACATAGCTTTAAAAAAACAATTCACAACTCACAATAAGAAATATGGGGAAAAAGAGAGTGAAAGAGAAAACAGTTTATCTCTGCCATACTTCACTTCAAATTTCCACTTAAGATGATGACAAACGTGAAATATTACTCAGCCCCTGGTGCCTGGCTTCAACATATTACTGCACAAACCACCATTCTGCCACATGATGTTCCTATGAGCACTATGTTGTAAAAACATTTACACTAGTGCAACGATATTTATTCTTTATTGTTGGCCTTCAGAATGCTCCTGACAGGCCTCGTTATCAGGTATCAGGTCTTCATTATGTTTACTGTTTCCATTATATCACGTGGAGTTTTCTATAATCTTCCATATCTTTGGTAAGTGTTTAACATAGTTTGTTCGCTAATTATTTTCTAAGCCCACTGACAATGATTCATAGGCACTGATTGAAGCATCTGTATCCAAAGCACATATCGTTACTTCTCTCTTTGGCTCTTTCTGCTTTCAATATACTTTCTGAATCATATGTGAACTATGTTCTAAGCTAATAAATCCCCTCTTCATTTTCTGAAAGACAAACTGAAGCACACAGAGAAACAACAAACTATGGATCAAATATGAATACATTATTTGGAAAATAAACAGATAATATATTCTAAACGGGGCGGCACGGTGGTGTAGTGGTTAGCGCTGTCGCCTCACAGCAAGAAGGTCCGGGTTCGAGCCCCGTGGCCGGCGAGGGCCTTTCTGTGCGGAGTTTGCATGTTCTCCCTGTGTCCGCGTGGGTTTCCTCCGGGTGCTCCGGTTTCCCCCACAGTCCAAAGACATGCAGGTTAGGTTAACTGGTGACTCTAAATTGACCGTAGGTGTGAATGTGAGTGTGAATGGTTGTCTGTGTCTATGTGTCAGCCCTGTGATGACCTGGCGACTTGTCCAGGGTGTACCCCGCCTTTCGCCCGTAGTCAGCTGGGATAGGCTCCAGCTTGCCTGCGACCCTGTAGAACAGGATAAAGCGGCTAGAGATAATGAGATGAGATGAGATATTCTAAACGAATACACATACAGATACAAATGTTATTCTTTTTTCCCCAGAAATGTTCACAATTTGAAACTTAATGTGGACATCAGGATAAAAAAAAAAAATCTCAGAAGCTGGAAGTTTGTCATGCAGGTCAGTGGTCAGATATAGATATAAAACTTATGGGTGTGAGCGAACAGTCAGATATGAAGCTTGTGGACAAAGGAAGACCACAAATTAAATTTCTGCATGAAGCGTTCATTCATTCATTCATTCATTCATCCTTAGTAACTGCCTGCTCAGAGTCAGAGTTTGAGAAATAGAACCAAGTCAATTTCTTACATGTACAAACAAAAATAAATGGATGAGAAACAGAATTATGAACTCAAGTGATAGTTGAGGTTGACAAACTGTCACAACCAGATTTTACACGCCGTACTGCAGAAACATGACTACGCCCACATCAGATTTAAAGCCGAATACAGATATAGATATTTGAAGCATGAAACAGATCCAGATCCAGATAGTGGTGCTGCTGTATACCCCTACAACAAACCAAATTAAGCAGGCAAAGCAACAGTGCTTGCTTTATGACGTTCTTATCAATCGCTTTATTTCAAAATCCAGAGAGAGCTGAAATTGGAGCAGCTTCAAGAAGAACGAGGCGAGAATAAGGTTGGCAGTCGAGATGAAAGCGTCCAGGCCTGTAGTAAAAAAACAAAACCAAGACTGTAGGCTATATGTTAGAACACTGTTCATTTTCAGCATGTGGGAGAGCAAGCTGGTTTGTTGGCAGATTGAAGAAAAACAACTTCTAAAAGACCAGGCAACATGCGAGAAACTTGAACCTTCTGGAGGAGAGATAACTACACTATAACTTGGGTAAGACCTTGGAGAAGGTGGGATGTTTTCACTGTCCACATTATGCCAGAGACCTCATCCCCCATGGATGTGGTTCTTAATCCATATTCATTCACATTAATCTGGCAGTGTGTTCACTCACTATTCAAATCCTTTACTCTCAAAATGGCAGCGTTAACATTTATATATGGAGGAAATGCCCCAAGGTGATATATAAACAAATCCATAAATAAATACATAAGCAATATATCTGCTATTCCTCTAATTACAAAATACGTCATGTTGAGTTGCTTCATGCCGTTTACGGGAGCTGAAAACAGAAGAGCGCTGCATGCTGATAAAAGTCTCCTTTAGTTTAACATCTTCTGTCTGTCCATAACTGGAAAATATGGTGTTGCAGTAATATGGCAGGTTGAGGGAGGGGTCCATTATTTAGAAGAACACACAGCTTCGTTTTCCATATGGCCAACTTAACACTGAGGGACACAGACACTGAGATAAACAACTCAGCAAGATACTGTACTGTTTAGGACACTGAGGTATGCGGTTTGGAGTTATTGCTTTTGTCCGCATTAATTTTTGCAGAATTGCATTTCTTGTAGTATTCCATGGCAAATGGAATAAGGAGAAAATATTCAACATGAAAAAAAAGCATTGATTCAAAATAACAGCTACAGTTCCCCTAGCTAGAACACTAGTGGGTGTGTGTTAGTACCAATAACATCGTGACTGATTTGGTCACAGGTACGAGCTAAAAGAGTCACGGGTGTTGTTATTCATGATAACACACAGCCTCCAGTACTTTACTGCTTTCATATAACAGTTTTACAAAGTAAGTACAAAATAAAGCAATGAAACATGAACACTGTTTGAAATATCTATTCATATCTACTCATATTAAAGCCATGCAATGTTGAAAGTATCTGAAATAATATTATACTAGAAAAGCACTCGGAGAGCGCAGACCTCCACCAAGAATCCTTTAAAAAATTCCGGGATCCAGACGGTGATCCGGATCACCGCCAAAATTTAATGGATTGTTACAGTACTTGTGCCTAGTCACACCTCTGGAAAAAAATTTCAGACCAATCCGTTCATAACTTTTTCCGTAATGTTGCTAACAGACAAACCAACCAACAAACAAACAAACTAGAAAAGCACTCGGAGAGCGCAGACCTCCGCCAAGAATCCTTTAAAAAAATCCGGGATCCAGAAAGTGATCCGGATCACTGCCAACATTTAATGGATTGTTACTTGTGCCCAGTCACACCTCTGGAAAAAATTTCAGAGCAATCCGTTCATTAATTTTTCCGTAATGTTGCTAACAGACAAACCAACAAACAAACCAATGCTACCAAAAATATAACCTCCTTGGCGGAGGTAATAAATTCTTTGGTAAAAAAGTAAAAGCATCCATCGATGTTTTTGGTTTTGTGGTCATGTTTCCAAATTTGCTGTTGTGTTTTTGGCTTTGGTCTCATGTTTTTGGTCTTCACATTTGGTTTTGTGGCCATATTTCCAAATTTGCTGTTGTTTTTGATTTGGTGACGTGTTATTGGTTTTGCTCTATGGTTTTGGATTTGCTGGCACATGTTTTTTGTTTTACTGTTTATTTATTTAACGGTTATGTTTTTGATTTTTTTTTTTGTTTTGTGTTTTGCTGTCATATGTTTGGTTTTGCTGTTGTGTCTAGTTTTGCTGTCTTGTTGTTGTTGTTGTGTTTCTAAATTTGTAGTAATGTTTGTGGTTTTGGTGTCATTTTTGTTTTGCTGTTGTTTTTTTATTTTATTTTGCCAATGCGTTTTTCTTGTTAGTTTGTTATGCACTAACAGGCCACCATAATATACTAATGCCCCCCCCCATGCCCTGCAAATGACCTCTGCCCCCCATACCATAGTACTGGTGGACTGCTTGCTCGGTAGAAGGGTCTGTTTGTTTCTTCTAACAGATGAATGCTTTAGCTAGGAGATTATGCTTCCTTGGCAGTTGTGCAGCCCTTCCTTTTTTGTAACGCTTATTAAAAATGGATTAGAGAGAGAGAGAGAGAGAGAGAGAGAGAGACTTATTCTCTCCTTATCCCAAGCTTCATCTGTGAGCTTCGACAGGCCCATTTGTTTTCATTTATGGGATGTTTTGTTCGATATCTAATGAAATACTGTAACTATCTATATATCGACCAAACCATCAGCCATGATGGCTGTAATTGGTCACCGGCTGTCATTTCACTCCACATCTTTCCCATTTCACCCCCTCTGTGTTTGTTTGATTACATTTGTGCTGTGTGTAATAACAGAGGCAAATGCCTCCTAATATCCACCCACTCTTCGGATTTTTACTGCGCCTGAAAAACTGTGGCTTATCCAGTATAAATCTACATGCTCTCATATTCTATAGGATGTTATGCAAGCCTACTTGATGATACCCCATTTTTTTTTTTAAATGTACTGTACAGATGTAATATCTCGTTTAGGGATGTATGATGTGATACGTGATCTGTCCGCATCATTAGAGCATGTGAGACTGGTTTGTTTGTGAACTGCCTTTACATAGCAATATCCATTTATCTGATGAAATCCTTGCTTGTTAAGGCCCTGGAGTGTGGAATAAATCCCTAATCAGACTAATAGCGCTCAGAACTCCTGCATTTCATCTCACCTGAAATGAACAGCGTCGACATGCCATTAGCAATAACCCCTGGATCAGCCGATGATGAAACTGGGAGGAAATTCAACGAACAGGCACTATTTCATCATGAGGATGGCATCGGGTTTGATATTTGCCCCGCACATCAGTTTTCATCTGGTTTTACATACTTGATCTTGTCTCCAAAGACGGGCCTCGAGGGTTCCTTCCTTACCGATGCTGCCTTTGAATGCTGATTTTCATTTGTGTTCTAATATCCAGCATGCACATCCTTTCTTTCAAAACAAAAGAGAAAATCTAAGAGAAAAAAATCTCTCTCTCTCTCTCTCTCTCTCTCTCTCTGTCTGTCTGTCTCTCTCATACACACACACACACACACACACACACACACACACACACACACACACACACACTTGTATTTTAGCCCTGAAAACCTCTGGAGAAAAGGGAATATATCATCAGAAGAATAGGATTTTAAAATGGTGAAGCTCTCCAGAAACGCAAACATTTATGTGCAGATCGGCTACACACCTAAACGGCACCTTTAACAATAAGCTATTACTCAAATACACACACGCACACGCTACCAGTCAAATGTTTGGACACACCTACTCATTCATAGGTTTTTCTCTGACCTGTATTACATTCAAAGCAATAAACTAGCACATTATTTGATGTTTTACCTCATGAATTTTATTGTTGTTTTCAAAATAAATACATTTCAATTCTGATTCTTGCAACACCTTTCAAAAAACTTGGGACGGTAAAGCATTTGCCACTTTGTAATGTTGCCATTTCTTCTCACGACACTTAAAAGATGTTTAGGGACTGAAGACACCAAGTGATGAAGTATTTCAGGTGTTATTTTGTCCCATTCTTCCTGCAAACAGGTCTTATGGTGTGCAACAGTATGGGGTCATCATTGTCACATTATTTCAAAATTTGCTACACACTCTCTGTTGGGGCAGCACGGTGGTGTAGTGGTTAGCGCTGTCGCCTCACAGCAAGAAGGTCCGGGTTCGAGCCCCGTGGCCGGTGAGGGCCTTTCTGTGTGGAGTTTGCATGTTCTCCCCGTGTCCGCGTGGGTTTCATCCGGGTGCTCCGGTTTCCCCCACAGTCCAAAGACATGCAGGTTAGGTTAACTGGTGGCTCTAAATTGACCGTAGGTGTGAATGTGAGTGTGAATGGTTGTCTGTGTCTATGTGTCAGCCCTGCGATGACCTGGCGACTTGTCCAGGGTGTACCCCGCCTTTCGCCCGTAGTCAGCTGGGATAGGCTCCAGCTTGCCTGCGACCCTGTAGAACAGGATAAAGCGGCTAGAGATAATGAGAATGAGATGAGACTCTCTATTGGGGACAGACGGGACAGACACCCTCTTCTTCCACAGCCATGCCTTTGTAACGTGTGCAGAATGTGGTTTTGCATTGTCTTGTTGAAATATCCCTGGAAAAGATGTCGTTTTGAAGGCAGTAATATGTTGCTCCAAAATCTCAATGTACTTTTCTGTATTAATGCTGCCATCACAGATATGTAAGACACCGTTCCCAAGATCACTGACACAACCCCATACCATGACAGACCCTGACTTTTGGACTTATTTCAGGTAACATTCTGGATGGTCCTTTTTTCTGCTTTGCTCTGGAGCACACGAGGCAGAAGTCTTCCTTTTTGCACAGTAAAGTTTTAACTGGCATTTGTGCACCAAATTTCCTGCAGATTCCTTGAATTGTTTAATGATATGATGTATCATAGAGAGTGAAATTTTTAATGTTTTAAAAACATTGTTTCTTAAACATTTCAATCATTTTCTCACACATTTGTTGACAAACTGGAGATCCTTGGCACATCTTTGCTCCTCAAAGACTAGCACTGTGTCCGAAATCACTCACTACTCACTGTATAGTGGACTATATAGTGAGGTCGCCATTTTGTAGTGCTGTCGGAATATATAGCGAGAATTATTACACCCTATATAGTGGACTCATAGTATCCCACAATGCATCGTGAAAAGTAGTGTACAACCGATGGTCACTAACCAAGCAATATATACCATCATGCATTGCGGTCGCACTGAAAGACACATAAAATACAAGAATAAAAGTTACAGTGCAGAGCGAGGAATTAATCAAAAGCCTCAAATTTGATTTAATAAAAAGCAGCAGCAAAGAAGAAAGTATTCTTCTCCCGAGTGACTGTGCTTCTCACCCTATCTCTAAGGGAGCGCCCAGCCACCCTGCGAAGGAAACTCATTTCGGCCGCTTGTATCCGCGATCTTGTCCTTTCGGTCATTACCCAAAGCTCATGACCATAGGTGAGAGTCGGAACGTAGATCGACCGGTAAATTGAGAGCTTCGCCTTTTGGCTCAGCTCTTTCTTCACCACGACGGACCAGTAAAGCGACCGCATCACTGCGGAGGCTGCACCGATCCGCCTGTCGATCTCATGCTCCATCCTTCCCTCACTCGTGAACAAGATCCCGAGATACTTAAACTCCTCCACTTGAGGCAGAACTTCTCCACCAACGTGGAGAGGGCAAGCCACCCTTTTCCGGTCGAGAACCATGGCCTCGGACTTGGAGGTGCTGATTCTCATCCCAGCCGCTTCACACTCGACTGCAAACCGCCCCAGTGCATGCTGAAGGTCCTGGTTTGAAGAAGCCAACAGGACAACATCATCCGCAAAAAGCAGAGATGAAATCCTGTGGTTCCCAAACAGGATTCCTTCTGGCCCCTGGCTGCACCTAGAAATTCTGTCCATAAAAATTATGAACAGAACCGGTGACAAAGGGCAGCCCTGCCGGAGTCCAACATGCACTGGGAACAGGTCTGACTTACTGCCGGCAATGCGAACCAGACTCCTGCTCCGTTCGTACAGGGACCGGACAGCCCTTAGCAAAGAGCCCCGAACCCCATACTCCCGAAGCACCCCCCACAGAATACTATGGGGGACACAGTCGAATGCCTTCTCCAGATCCACAAAGCACATGTGGACTGGTTGGGCAAACTCCCATGAACCCTCGAGCACCCTATGAAGGGTATAGAGCTGGTCCAGTGTTCCGCGACCAGGACGAAAACCACATTGTTCCTCCTGGATCCGAGGTTCGACTATCGGTCGAATTCTCCTCTCCAGTACCCTGGAGTAAACCTTCCCCGGGAGGCTGAGAAGTGTGATTCCCCTATAATTGGAGCACACTCTCCGGTCCCCTTTCTTAAAAAGAGGGACCACCACCCCAGTCTGCCACTCCAGAGGCACTGTCCCTGACCGCCACGTGATGTTGCAGAGGCATGTCAACCAAGACAGCCCCACAACATCCAGAGACTTGAGATACTCAGGGCGGATCTCATCCACCCCCGGTGCCTTGCCACCAAGGAGCTTGCAAACCACCTCAGTGACTTCGGCTTGGGTAATGGACGAGTCCATCTCTGAGTCATCAGCCTCAGTCTCCTCAGTGGAAGACATGACGGTAGGATTGAGGAGATCCTCAAAGTATTCCTTCCACCGCCCGACAATGTCCCCAGTCGAGGTCAACAGCTCCCCACCCGCACTGTAAACAGTGTTGGCAGAGTACTGCTTCCCCCTCCTGAGGCGCCGGACGGTTTGCCAGAATTTCTTCGAGGCCGACCGATAGTCCTTCTCCATGGCCTCCCCGAACTCCTCCCAGTTCCGAGTTTTTGCCTCCGCAACTGCCCGAGCTGCAGCACGCCTGGCCTGCCAATACCCATCAGTTGCCTCGGGAGTCCTGGAGGTTAACATGGCCCAATAGGACTCCTTCTTCAGCTTGACGGCATCCCTTACTTCTGGTGTCCACCACCGGGTTCGGGGATTGCCGCCACGACAGGCACCGGAGACCTTGCGGCCACAGCTCCTTAGGACCGTGACGTCGCCCGGGATGACGCAGCCGGGGCCCCACCCTGGAGCCAGGCCTGGGGTTGGGGCTCGTATGCGAGCGCTTGGTGGCCGGGCCTTTGCCCATGGGGCCCGGCCGGGCTCCGCCCGAAGATGTGACGTGGGCCCGACCTCCTGTGGGTTCACCACCCACAGAGGTAGCAGTAGGGGACTGGTGCAATGTGGATTGGGTGGCAGTCGAAGGCAGGGGCCTCGATGACCTGATCCCCGGACACAGTGTCCAAAAGTGTTTTTTTCATTTTACCAATGAGCTCACTATATAGTCCTCTATATATAATTCCCTAGATAGTGGGTAGGAAGTAGTGAATGAGTGAGTGATTTCAGACACAGCTTAGACCTTTCCTGGACACTGATTTTGTGATAAATCATGATTATAATAACCTGTTGATATCACCTGTTTCAAATCACATCATTATTTAATTGTTTTACCTCATTACTAGCCCTAAATTACCCCAGTCACAATTTTTTTGGAATGTGTTGCAGGCCAGAAATGCAGGAATGGATGTATATTAACAAATGAAATGAAGTTGACCAGAAGAAACATGAAATATCTTGGGATCATACTATCTGTAATGAAATACAAGTCAAAGCACATTTAGAAATCATCTATCTATCCATTATCTGTAGCCGCTTATCCTGTGCAGGATCGTGGGCAAGCTGGAGCCTATCCCAGCTGACTATGGGCGAGAGGTGGGGTACACCCTGGACAAGTCGCCAGGTTATCGCAGGGCTGACACAGAAAGACAAACAACCATTCACACTCACATTCACACCTACGGTCAATTTAGAGCCACCAGTTAACCTAACCTGCATGTCTTTGGACTGTGGGGGAAACCGGAGCACTCGGAGGAAACCCACACGGACACGGGGAGAACATGCAAACTCCACACAGAAAGGCCCTCGCCGGTTGCTGGGCTCAAACCCAGAACCTTCTTGCCGTGAGGTGACAGTACTAACCACTACACCACCATGCCACCCATTTAGAAATCACTGCTTTCTTTTTTTATTTACAGTACATTTTCCATACCGGCCAACTTTTTCTGATTTGGGGTTGTGTATATACATTTGTGTGTGTGTGTGTGTGTGTGTGTGTGCTGTTTGCTCGGTAGTGGCTGGAGGAAAGTTTTAATCTTCACAGCGCTCTGTCAGCACTTCATAAAGAATGAGGCTTTTCAGCAGTGCTGAGGTGATGTGAGTGACAGGAAACAGGACAGGAGGCGTCCCATATTTCAGATATCAATTGGCAGTGTCGGTGCTGCCAGGTAACGTGACAGATTATGTGAAATGAGTTTCGTCAGTTCGTTGCTGATTAGTTATTGTACACACTTGTCAATTAAAGCTCCCCAGAGGGCCCTGAGCTCAGATGGCTTGAGTCCACCTCATAAACCACAGAGAGAGAGAGCGAGAGAAAGTCTGAACCAGAGAAGCTGAGACTGAAAGAGGAACAGTTTGCCGTGATGGATTGGAATGACAGCAGATAACAGAGGACAGTATAAAAGATTAAACATCATTTCAAGAGAATAAAATAATTTTCCGTTATTAATTAACTAACATCGACCTCTTAAGAAGAATTTCCTCATCTGCATATGTGTCAAGGTCACTCCTGTACCTTCGATCTTGAATAAGTTCACAACTTCCAGCTGCTCAAAAAGATCACTAAGAGACGTTGTAATGAAGGGACACACTTAGGCTACACTGCTGATTTTAACTTTTAAACTGTTTAAAGTCTAATTTGTGTGTGTGTGTGTGTGTGTGTGTACATGATATGTCCAGTTAGTTTGTTTCCTGTACAACTACCTTAAGATTGCTGAAATATGTAAAACCCTCCTCGACGTAATCAACCTCCACAGGTGCTTCTTCCAGTTATTTATACTGTTGCTTTATTGCAGGAAATCCCCCATTAAAATGAAACTTGTGTCCATTATCGAAGGACAAGTGCACTGTCATATGTGTAATTGTCATATTGCTCTCTATTGATCAATACTGGCCATCTTTTTATCTCATCTCATTATCTCTAGCCGCTTTATCCTTCTACAGGGTCATCCCAGCTGACTACGGGTGAAAGGCGGGGTACACCCTGGACAAGTCGCCAGGTCATCACAGGGCTGACACATAGACACAGACAACCATTCACACTCACATTCACACCTACGGTCAATTTAGAGTCACCAGTTAACCTAACCTGCATGTCTTTGGACTGTGGGGGACACCGGAGCACCCGGAAGAAACCCACGCGGACACAGGGAGAACATGCAAACTCCACACAGATAGGCCCTCATCGGCCAGAGGGCTCGAACCCGGACCTTCTTGCTGTGAGGCGACAGCGCTAACTACTACACCACTGTGCCGCCCTCCATCTTTTTATTTATTTTTAAAATTGTCTACCAGTCTAGTACCAAATTCCAGTTGTCTAGGTTTGGTAGCTTCTCAGTATTGCCACCAACATTATCTATAATAGTGCTGGGTGGATGTGCAGAACTGATACCAGAGGTTCTGTAGCTTTTATAGCCAGGAACCCCTTTAAATGTCAACTAATTTCCACAGACTGACTCAGTACAAATTTATTTCATGATTGTTAATTCTTAAATATATAGAAGGATATCATATCTAATTAGAAGACAATTGGGATGGACTGTCAGAGAGGGCAAAAGAAAAACACGCCATGTCATGGCTTGCTTCGGCTGTGGACTCCATATCCCACAAAACAACATGGCTGAAAATAGATCACATGACTCCTTCACTCTTTCTGCATTGCCAGACTTTTGATTGAGTTAATCTGTGGCTCATTTTACACACACACACACACACACACACACACACACACACACACCAGTGTTGTAATTGAGTCACTAAACCTTGAGTCCGAGTCCAGTCTTGAGTCCCCAGTGTTCAAGTCCGAGTCAAGTCCAAGTCATTAAAAAAAAATTCGAGCCAAGTCAAGTCCGAGTCGAGTCTGAGAACAAGACTCCAACTGCACCATTTGACGGTGGCTGTTTTAGCACCATTAACATTAGTTTGTTCCTGAACATGACATATGAACAGGTGAATGTGCTTCTCTTTGTCAGGAGTGTGAAGTATTCTGTCAGAGATGGTTGGGAGACGGATGTAAGTGCAGAAGGTGTGTTTATTAATACGAGTGAAGGCGGGTAAACAATCCAGAATGGCAGGCAAAATCTTAAAACAGTGAAACAGGCAATAGGTCGAGCGAGGCACAAACAGGTTATCATAGACTCAGCAGAATCAAAGACAAGAAACAGGAAATCAGGGATCAGGAAACCAAACAAGGAAATAAAGCTCAGTAATGTGTCAGTAACACAACTCAATACTTTGCAAAGTAAGTGTGCTTTCACAGTTTTTATATAAGCACGCTGATTGTGCCTTAATCTTGTGCAGGTGCGAGTCATTTACGGCGCGAGCAAGAGTCTGCTTGGTGCACGTGCTGATCGGAGCACGCCCGAGAGTCTATCTGATGCATGCACCAAGGTATGCAGGTGTGACACTTTTACACGAAATTAGTACAAAAATTAATGTAGATATAAATATCTTATGGCAAATTATTATGGCATATTGCAAAAAATAAAGAAAAAATCAGAGTCCTCGTCTCCAATTTATGAGTCCGAATGCAGTTAATGCATGAGTCCAAGTCAGAGTCATCAGTGCTCAAGTCCAAGTCAAGTCACGAGTCCTTAAAATTAGGGCACGAGTCGGACTTGAGTCCGAGTCCAGGACTCGAGTATTACAAGTCTAACACACACAAGATAAATAACCCAGACTTTCACTCATACACTGTGAAATCATGTCCTTGTGGCTTCAGTGTTATTACAAAGATTGTTTTCTGCTTTCAGTTGTGTTTCTGGATGTCAACTTGAAATTGTTACTTTGCTCTTGGATTCACCTGTTTTTACATTTACTAATCACCTGACCAAACAGAAACCAGAAAACTTACTGACATTGTATGTCAATATGTCAAACATACCAAGGTAAGCATGCTTCAATTTTTGTATTTTAAAATTACACTCTCAGCACACCAATCATAAATAAATGACTTTGATAATGATGGGTTGTGATTCCCACCACTGTAACTAAATTAAAACAGGACATTCTAGCTCAGCTGGTGGGCCCTGGACCCCAGTTTGAGAAGCACTGAGGTATAAAACATCACACACTCACTACGTTTACATGCACATAGAGAGAATCGAATTTCTGCCGTTGCTCGACTGAAATCGAAGTTCAAAATGCCATGTATACACCTTAATTCGGCTGAAATTGAACCGAACTTGATTTCTCGGAATCGAGCTACACGACCTAGTTTATGCGATTTCTGCCGAGCTACTTTGTGCATGTATACCCTATCGAGCTAGTTGTCGAGCTACTTCCGGAAGTGACGAGTGACGAGACCACAAGCGGGAAACACAACAGCCTCGGTTGGCATGACAACAGTAGTAGCGAGCAGCAGAAGAGGTCAGGAGGAACAAACGAAGAAGAGAAAATGGCGATGTAGAGCTCTCTGAAGTGTGGGTGGAGCACAGAGGACGGCAGGACAAAGCTTCTGGTACTAATAGGCTTTTTATTATCAGACTTTTCAGTTTAACAGCCTACTTTTATTCTTGAGAGAAAAACACACACACACACCAGCGCGCGCGTGTGTGTTTTTCTGCCACTCACCTTCCCTGGCTCCGCCCTCCTGTCACAGACTGGTGCTTGACCACGCCCCCACTGCCACAGGCAAGCAGAAACGTGCACTTCTGGAGCAATGAGGAGACAGAGTTCATGCTCATTCAGCTTAAGGAGTTGAATATATTAAAATTCATGGACGGGAGAAAAACGTGCAATGGAGAACACGGAACTGATAACTTTGTTTTCACTCTTGAATAGCTCTTCTTCATGACGACAACCGGAAGTGTACCAACACGATGGGGCGTGTTGCGCCACCTGTGGCTCGGGTGCACAATGCACCTCACACAATAGCCCGATTTCAGTTGTGTGCATGTAGGATTGGATTTCTCTGGCACCCTGCTGGGACCTTCAGCTCGATTACCGACAGCAGCTCGATTTGGATGTGCATGTAAACGTAGTCACTGTCTGGTGTAGAAATTGGTTCTCTTGCTGCTGCTCCTGCTATTATTAAAAGCAACATTGTGCTATTTTGGTTTCTTTTTTGCAACCTGCACAAATCTTTGCATTTCTCAAAAACTGTATTGGGACAAAATTTTTGTTTAACCACCAAAAGTGCAGCGTGAACAGAAACAACCAAGGTTTTTACTGATTTTATCACATCCTCACAATATTATTTTCATTTCAGCACATTTTCATCAATAATCAAAAGAATATTAAGAAATCATTCCTTAAATGGGTTAATATCTTGTTGCTATTGCTGATGAATTTATAAACCAAACAGGCTTTTTGATAATAATTAATAATGTCTATGTGTCAGCCCTGTGATGACCTGGCGACTTGTCCAGGGTGTACCCCGCCTTTCGCCCGTAGTCAGCTGGGATAGGCTCCAGCTTGCCTGCGACCCTGTAGAAGGATAAAGCGGCTAGAGATAATGAGATGAGAGATGAGATGCTAATTAACAAAACTTCCATTTGAATTTAATAAATTACATTGTTGTGTGACATAACATTTATGCAGCTGATAATTCCAGTTGTGTCTCAATTCAGTGGAAAAACTAGCTAGAAATAAAACAAAAAAATAATGAATTAGTTAGTTAGTTAGTTTTCTATACTACTTATCCATTGCGGGCTGCAGGGAAGCTGGAGCCAATCCCAGCTGATACTGGGTGAGAGGGGTTACACTCTGGGTAGCTCGCCAGTATAATTGCAGGGCTAACACAGAGAGACAATCTTTCACACTCACATTTACATCTATGGGCAATTTCGAGTAGCCAGTTGACCTAATCTGCATGTCTTTAGACTGTGCAAAGAAACCGGAGCACCTGGAGGAAACCCAATACAGGCATGAGGAGAACATGCAAACTCCACACAGAAAGACCCGAGAAGACAAATGCGATGAGAACAATAAATAATTGAGCTCTGTTTTCTACTATTTCCAATTCAATTTCAAGTCAGTGACCTAAGCTAAGGAGGGAAATCAATGACAGGGTGAGGGGGTAAAGGATGGGAAACAAGCAGCAGTGGCAGATACTTCTCTTAAGCCAAAGCACATCCATCAGCCTTGCAGTGTCAGAGTGACAATCCTGCTTGTTTTATCCCGACATGTGCACATCCTCTCAGAGCTCAAATTAAACTCCTGAACTGCAGCCTTACCTGCAATTAATACGTGCGCTTCTGCTGTCTCTCAGGCAGAGCCCGGGGTGAGAATGCTGGGATTGATCCTACTTTATTGCAGTTCAGAGGGAAACAAAAGGCTAGTGTGAGCCTCCAGTGATCTCTCTTGCCAGGGGAAAGACAACCAGCTTCTTGCAAGTGTCCAATCCATGCAGTAATCATCCCAGACTAAGCTTCTACCTGTTCTGATGATATACTTGCTTGAAATGTGGCACTAGGTGGGCAACAAAGGCAAAAAGTGTCTGTCTTGCATTTAAACTGCTGTTTTCGTTAAACATTCAGAGCACTTCAGTTCTGATCGTCTTAACTTTCCAAAGCTATGTATGACAAGTATATTTACAGAGAACTAGCTTCTCTAATACAGTATGTGTTCTTTGTGACAGCCTTGAATCACTGCTACATATTTACTTCCTGCCCCTACGTATAATGTCCATCTGATCTTCTTGTTTACACAGACAATACAATTTGTGATAGCATTTCTGTCCTATTACATTTCCTGTACAAATATGTATGTAAAGGACATTTTAAACATACTGTATGTAAAATGTCCTTGACAACAACCTATGTACAAGTTTCAGATAAATAAGGTGGTGCTTGAAAGTTTGTGAACCCTTTAGAATTTTCTATATTTCTGCATAAATATGAGCTAAAACATCATCAGATTTTCACACAAGTCCTAAAAGTAGATAAAGAGAACCCAGTTAAACAAATGAGACAAAAATATTATACTTGGTCATTTATTTATTGAGGAAAATGATCCAATATTATATATCTGTGAGTGGCAAAAGTATGTGAACCTCTAGGATTAGCAGTTAATTTGAAGGTGAAATTAGAGTCAGGTGTTTTCAATCAATGGGATGACAATCAGGTGTGAGTGGGCACCCTGTTTTATTTAAAGAACAGGGATCTATCAAAGTCTGATCTTCACCACACATGTTTGTGGAAGTGTATCACGGCACGAACAAAGGAGATTTCTGAGGACCTCAGACAAAGCGTTGCTGATGCTCATCAGGCTGGAAAAGGTTACAAAACCATCTCTAAAGAGTTTGGACTCCACCAATCCACAGTCAGACAGACTGTGTACAAATGGAGGAAATTCAAGACTATTCTTACCCTCCCCAGGAGTGGTCCACCAACAAAGATCATTCCTGCCGCTTTTCCACTACCAACGCGGCTGAGTTGGGCTGAGCCGTGCCGTGCTGAGTTGGGCTGAGTCGAGCTGAGTGGGGCTGTTGGAGTTGCATTTCGACTACAACCGCGCTGAACCATGCTGGCTGGAAGTGGGTGGACACATTGGGTGGAGTTAGCGAAAGTGGATGGACGTCACGTGATGTTGTTAGGCGGCGCAAACAGTCACATCAGTGACCTTTTAAGCGGTAGTCTCACAACCCGGATAGTAAACAATAAACATGGAGGACATGGAGTCGTTAGTGTTGCTGGTCTTGGTGCTGTGGCTTGTTGTCACCGACAACGCCAACAGATACTGGCAAGAGCGTATAGATGAGGCCAGGCGCATAAGGCTTCAGAAATTCTCATCTCATCTCATTATCTCTAGCCGCTTTATCCTTCTACAGGGTCGCAGGCAAGCTGGAGCCTATCCCAGCTGACTACAGGCGAAAGGCGGGGTACACCCTGGACAAGTCGCCAGGTCATCACAGGGCTGACACATAGACACAGACAACCATTCACACTCACATTCACACCTACGGTCAATTTAGAGTCACCAGTTAACCTAGCCTGCATGTCTTTGGACTGTGGGGGAAACCGGAGCACCTGGAGGAAACCCACGCGGACACGGGGAGAACATGCAAACTCCACACAGAAAGGCCCTCACCGGCCCCAGGGCTCGAACCCAGGACCTTCTTGCTGTGAGGCGACAGCGCTAACCACTACACCACCGTGCCGCCCCTCAGAAATTCTCGTAATTCGTAATTCTTCCGGGTTTACAGTGTTTATAGATCCCAGCGTGCTCGCGGGGTGTGTGTGGGCGTGTGAGGACACTCCTCCTCACCAATCAGTGCACAGGGGAGTGTCTCCTCACGCCCCTAGCCCCACTCGGCTCGGTTTGGCTCGCTTCAGCCCCACTCCAAAACCGTGCGAGTTTTGGGTGCTAAGCAGGGCTGAAGCGAGCTGAGTCGTGCTGCTCTGAGGTAGTCGAAACGCGAGCCGTGTCGGGCTGAAGTGAGCTGAAGCGAGCTGAAGTGAGCTGAAGTGAGCTGAAAAAAGGTAGTGGAAAAGGGCCATCCAAGAGCAAGGCATGTAATAGTCGGCAAGGTCACAAAGGACCCCAGGGTAACTTCTAAGCAACTGAAGGCCTCTCTTACATTGGATAATGTTAATGTTCATGAGTCCACCATCAGGAGAACACTGAACAACAATGATGCGCATGGCAGGGTTGCAAGGAGAAAGCCACTGCTCTCCAAAAAGAACATTGCTGCTCATCTGCAGTTTGCTAAAGATCACGTGGACAAGCTAGAAGGCTATTGGAAAACTGTTTTGTGGATGGATGAGACCAAAATAGAACTTTTTGGTTTAAATTAGAAGTGTTATGTTTGGAGAAAGGAAAACACTGCATTCCAGCACAAGAACTTTATCCTACCTGTGAAACATGGTGGTGGTAGTATCATGGTTTGGGCCCGTTTTGCTGCATCTGGGCCAGGACGGCTTGCCATCATTGATGGAACAATGAATTCTGAATTATACCAGCGAATTCTCAAGGAAAATGTCAGGACATCTGTCCATGAACTGAATCTCAAGAGAAGGTGGGTCATGCAGCAAGACAACGACCCTAAGCACACAAGTCGTTCTACCAAAGAATGGTTAAAGAAGAATAAAGTTAATGTTTTGGAATGGCCAAGTCAAAGTGCTGACCTTAATCCAATCGAAATGTTGTGGAAAGACCTGAAGCGACCAGTTCATGTGAGGAAACCCAGCAACATCCCAGAGTTGAAGCTGTTCTGTACGGAGGAATGGGCTAAAATTCCTCCAAGCCGGCGTGCAGGACTGATCAACAGTTACTGGAAATGTTTAGTTGCAGTTATTGCTGCACAAGGGGGTCACACCAGGTATTGAAAGCAAAGGTTCACATACTTTTGCCACTCACAGATATGTAATATTGGATCATTTTCCTCAATAAATAAATAAACAAGTATCATATTTTTTGTCTCATTTGTTTAACTGGGTTCTCTTTATCTACTTTTAGGACTTGTGTGAAAATCTGATGATGTTTTAGGGTCATATTTATCCAGAAATATAGAAAATTCTAAAGGGTTCACAAACCTTCAAGCACCACTGTAGCTATTATTTTTGCATGACTACATGTATCCATTTAACATACTGTGCTTGAAACATCCTTTACATTTGTTATCCATTATATGTGATGAAAAATGTACATATTTGTTCTCATTCATGCTTGGTTATTCACAACCCTGTTACCTGAACAATTCATGCTTATGAAATATTTGGAAGATTCCAGCAGCATCCAAATTTCCTGAAGATTATGAGAAAAAAAAAAACAAAAAAAACAAAACAAAAAAAGGTTCTTTCACTGAGGTTATGATGTTGACTGAAAAAGGCAACTTTAAATGTACAACCTTGTTATCCTAAATTATAGTATGAACATAAATTATTAATTTAAAAAAGCAAATCATTAAAATGTCCTCATGCTATTGGCTAGTTGCCTGTTAAACACATTTTGTGTATTTGCTAATTGTATGCTTATAACTCTCTATTTTTTTTTACCTAGTTACTTATTTAAGAGCTGCTGTCAGCAAAGAAAGTGTGGGTTAACACATTTATTGAATGGTTAAATGCTTGTTTTCATAGAGTAAATGTTGAATGATGATAGATAGATAGATAGATAGATAGATAGATAGATAGATAGATAGATAGATAGATAGATAGATAGATAGATAGATAGATAGATAGATTTCCCATCCTATCCATCCATTATCCATAACTGTTTATCCTGTGCGGGGTCGTGGGCAAGCTGGAACCTATCCCAGCTGACTATGGGCAAAAGGCGGGGTACACCCTGGACAAGTCACCAGGTCATCACAGGGCTGACACAGACATGAACAACCATTCACACTCACATTCACACCTACGGTCAATTTAGAGCCACCAATTAGCCTAACCTGCATGTCTTTGGACTGTGGGGGAAACTGGAGCACCCGGAGGAAACCCACACAGACACAGGGAGAACGTGCAAACTCCACACAGAAAGGCCCCCATTAGCCACTGGGTTTGAACCCAGAACCTTCTTGCTGTGAGGCAACAGTGCTAACCACTACACCACTGTGCCACCAAGTTAGATTTCTAATACCCCTTTTCCACCAAATCAATTCCAGGGCTGGTTCGGGGCCAGTGCTGGTGCTGGTTCACAATTCATTCAACTTGCGAGCCAGCTGAGAACCAGTTTGCTTTTCCATAGCTCACGGTGCCACGTCATTACGTCGCTGTATACGTCATTACATCGCTGTATACGTCAGTTACGTCACTACGTTTGCTTAAACCTTGGCGCGAATATCGAAGCAAAAACAACACGGAAGAAGCAGCAGCAACAACAACAACAATAATAATAATAATAATGGATGACTTCGCGTTTGTACAGCTGCAGCTTCTCGCTGCTTAAAAATGGCGATCTTTTGTGGTCTTGTTATTGTTGTTGGTCTTAACAGCTCCGCCCCCCCCCCCCCCCCCCCCCCGCTGACGTAAGCGATTCTTTCCTCTGGCCCAGCAGAGAGTTGGTGCTAGCTTGGAACCGGTTTTTCTGGCCCAGAGCCAGTTCTTTGTCAGTGGAAACAGAAAACCCGGTTCCAAACTAAGCACTGGCCCCGAACCAGCCCTGGAACTGCTTTGGTGGAAAAGGGGCATAAGAGGACTAAATGGCACCACAACTCAGCACGACTTCTATTTGTTTTTGAGCTAAGCCTTAGCTATTTATCCAGATTAGCCTTCATCTTTCTAGACAGTGAAGACTCGCACCTTGAGTGCCCACATTTTGAGCAATAGGTCATGTGCCTAATATATATGCAGAGAAGATAGTTGAAGGTCATGACTGTATGTGAGATGTGTGTGCATACAGTACATTTGGTGTAAGTATTACCAGTCATATGACAGTGGCATTAAAGCCTCACTGGGATACTTTAAAGTTCTTGGATGAAAAGGTGAGGGAAAAAGGGTAGCTTGCAAGCTATGTGGCACTATATGGGTTCTTATGTTTCGGTCACTTTTATCTTGAAACAAGGCTTTCAAGCATGTGATTTGTGCTAGGTGGTCAGATTGGCAAGACCTCCAGCTCTGAAGTGGTCCAGGAGGAAATGGAGGCGAATTTCAGCAAGGCCATGACTCAGGCACTGAATGGGGAAGAAATAGGTAGATAGCTTTTTGAAGAATGTCAGATTTACTTTTCCTTTCATAAATATACTTTCAAAACATTTCAAGGTCAGGGTGACTGCAAAATGTTCTTTTTTTCCTTGATTTTATTCCCAGGCTTGGAGCTGTTATGCACTTGAAAGGCATGCCTACACTATATTAGCAAACCATTCCACTTCTTAAACCCACTACTCAGCTAAAAACTTCACCTAAACCACATTTCTTCAGCTTGAGTTCTGTCACTGACTTTCCCATCTTCTTCTCAAACCTCAAACAACTGACAATAGTGCTCTTAAAGGGTCAAGCATTTTTTTAAGGGCCATATAGATTTTTTGGTTGCTGATGTTTATTGCATATGAGTTGTTTTCGACTCCTGATGGCTGTTCTCCTGGAACTGTGTTCTGAATTAGAGCCGATATTAGACAAATCATCCCAGAGAAACTGTGCAATTCCCAAATGTCTGCCTTCATAGGTACTGGCAACTTTGTGGTATTTGGCAGTGGGTTCTTCACTGACTGTTCTGGCTTCTTTCAGTCATCCCTGAACTGTCTCATATCAGATATATAGGATGGTATAATTATGATGTCATCCAGATACAAAGAGTTTTATTACACTCACCTTCAACAGGCTGCCATTAAAAGGCAATTTGCAGCAATCAACAATTTTCCAAATGTAGACTGTGCTTCTGCCTGCACTCATGTCACAATAAAAAAAATTAATTGAGAATGTCTGTACCAGAAAGCATTATCACTCTATTAATGTGCAAATAATCTGTGATGCTCTGTTGCTTATGAGATGGCACATGATTCATAAAATATTATATTTTATCTGAAGCCAATTTTAGCCATATTTTAAGATTTTTACTAGTCACGCTGTATAAGATGATCCGAATAAAATCTTGGTCAAATTCTCAAACAGTCTGTGTGATAACATGTTCTTCATGTCAGGAAATATAATGAAGATTCTCTAACTCAAAACCAGCAATTCAAGAAATTTGCTACCTTCTGTTTACGTTATCAGTCAGTGTGATCAAGAAATCAGCTTGTGCAGAAAAAGGATAATAATAAGGATTTTTTTTCCCTGCCCATTAGCATGTTTCATTTATATTTTGCCATTGCTAACCCATGAGTTCTACACCATCCTGTGTCGTCCTCCTATTGGTAGCTTTTATTCAAAAAGTGTCTGACGCTTCTTTGGTCATAATAATACTAAAAGCAGCAGTAAGGATTAGGGTTGGGCTCAATTCAGGTATGAACTCATTCATTCTCATCTCATCTCATTATCTCTAGCCGCTTTATCCTGTCCTACAGGGTCGCAGGCAAGCTGGATCCTATCCCAGCTGACTACGGGCGAAAGGCGGGGTACACCCTGGACAAGTCGCCAGGTCATCACAGGGCTGACACATAGACACAGACAACTATTCACACTCGCATTCACACCTACGGTCAATTTTAGAGTCACCAGTTAACCTAACCTGCATGTCTTTGGACTGTGGGGGAAACCGGAGCACCCGGAGGAAACCCATGCGAACACGGGGAGAACATGCAAACTCCGCACAGAAAGGCCCTCGCCGGCCACGGGGCTCGAACCCGGACCTTCTTGCTGTGAGGCGACAGCGCTAACCACTACACCACCGTGCCGCCCAGGTATGAACTCAACAATTCCAATTCAAACAAGGAAATGGAATTGGAGTTCAACAACAACTACAGGAAACTGAATTAGAGTCAATGAAATTCTGTCTATTCGGATTGGGGAGAGGGCTCTTGCTGTTGTTTGTGCCTATGGGCCAAATAGCAGTGTAGAGTATCCAGCCTTCTTGGAGTCCCTGGGAGAGGTACTGAGGGGTGCTCAGACTGGGGACTCCATTGTGCTACTGGGGGACTTCAATGCTCACGTGGGCGACGACAGTGACACCTGGAGATGCGTGGTTGGGAGGAACGGCCTCCCCGATCTGAACCCGAGTGGTGTTTTGTTATTGGACTTCTGTGCTAGTCACGGTTTGTCCATAACGAACACCATGTTCGAGCATAGGGGTGTCCATAAGTGCACGTGGCACCAGGACACCTTAGGTCGGAGATCGATGATCGACTTTGTAGTCGTTTCATTTGATCTCCGGCCCTATGTCTTGGACACTCGGGTGAAGAGAGGGGCTGAGCTGTCAACTGATCACCACCTGGTGGTGAGTTGGATCCGCTGGCAGAGGAGGAAGCTGGACAGACCTGGCGGCCCAAACGTATGGTGAGGGTCTGCTGGGAACGTCTGGCCGAGCACTCTGTTGGGGAGGTCTTTAACTCCCACCTCCGGGAGAGCTTTTCCCAGCTTCCGAGGGAGGCGGGGGACATTGAGTCTGAGTGGACCATGTTCTCTACCTCCATTGTGGACGCAGCTGTTCGGAGCTGTGGCCGCAAGGTCTCCGGTGCCTGTCGTGGCGGCAATCCCCGAACCCGGTGGTGGACACCGGAAGTAAGGGATGCCGTCAAGCTGAAGAAGGAGTCCTATCGGGCCATGTTGACCTCCGGGACTCCTGAGGCAGCTGACGGGTATTGGCAGGCCAGGCGTGCTGCAGCTCGGGCAGTTGCGGAGGCAAAAACTCGGAACTGGGAGGAGTTCGGGGAGGCCATGGAGAAGGACTATCGGTCGGCCTCGAAGAAATTCTGGCAAACCATCCGGCGCCTCAGGAGGGGGAAGCAGTACTCTGCCAACACTGTTTACAGTACGGGTGGGGAGCTGTTGACCTCGACTGGGGACATTGTCAGGCAGTGGAAGGAATACTGTACTTTGAGGATCTCCTCAATCCCACCGTCATGTCTTCCACTGAGGAGACTGAGGCTGATGACTCAGAGGTGGACTCGTCCATTACCCAAGCCGAAGTCAATGAGGTGGTTTGCAAGCTCCTCGGTGGCAAGGCACCGGGGGTGGATGAGATCCGCCCTGAGTATCTCAAGTCTCTGGATGTTGTGGGGCTGTCTTGGTTGACACGCCTCTGCAACATCGTGTGGCGGTCGGGGACAGTGCCTCTGGAGTGGCAGACTGGGGTGGTGGTCCCTCTTTTTAAGAAAGGGGACCGGAGAGTGTGCTCCAATTATAGGGGAATCACACTTCTCAGCCTCCCAGGGAAGGTTTACTCCAGGGTACTGGAGAGGAGAATTCGACCAATAGTCGAACCTCGGATCCAGGAGGAACAATGCGGTTTTCGTCCTGGTCGCGGAACACTGGACCAGCTCTATACCCTTCATAGGGTGCTCGAGGGTTCATGGGAGTTTGCCCAACCAGTCCACATGTGCTTTGTGGATCTGGAGAAGGCATTCGACCGTGTCCCCCGTGGTATTCTGTGGGGGGTGCTTCAGGAGTATGGGGTTCAGGGCTCTTTGCTAAGGGCTGTCCGGTCCCTGTACGAGTGGAGCAGGAGTCTGGTTCGCATTGCCGGCAGTAAGTCAGACCTGTTCCCAGTGCATGTTGGACTCCGGCAGGGCTGCCCTTTGTCACCGGTTCTGTTCATAATTTTTATGGACAGAATTTCTAGGCGCAGCCAGGGGCCGGAAGGAATCCTGTTTGGGAACCACAGGATTCCATCTCTGCTTTTTGCGGATGATGTTGTCCTGTTGGCTTCTTCAAACCAGGACCTTCAGCATGCACTGGGGCGGTTTGCAGTCGAGTGTGAAGCGGCTGGGATGAGAATCAGCACCTCCAAGTCCGAGGCCATGGTTCTCAACCGGAAAAGGGTGGCTTGCCCTCTCCAGGTTGGTGGAGAAGTCCTGCCTCAAGTGGAGGAGTTTAAGTATCTCGGGATCTTGTTCACGAGTGAGGGAAGGATGGAGCGTGAGATCGACAGGCGGATCGGTGCAGCCTCCGCAGTGATGCGGTCGCTTTACCGGTCCGTCATGGTGAAGAAGGAGCTGAGCCAAAAGGCGAAGCTCTCAATTTACTGGTCGATCTACGTTCCGACTCTCACCTATGGTCATGAGCTTTGGGTAATGACCGAAAGAACAAGATCGCGGATACAAGTGGCCAAAATGAGTTTCCTTCACAGGGTGGCTGGGCGCTCCCTTAGAGATAGGGTGAGAAGCACAGTCACTCGGGAGGAGCTCGGAGTAGAGCCGCTGCTCCTCCACATCGAGAGGAATCAGCTGAGGTGGCTCGGGCATCTTTTTCGGATGCCTCCTGGACGCCTCCCTCGGGAGGTGTTCCAGGCATGTCCCCCCGGGAGGAGGCCCCGGGGAAGACCCAGGACACGCTGGAGGGACTATGTCTCTCGGCTGGCCTGGGAACGCCTCGGTGTTCTTCCTGAGGAGCTGGCCGAGGTGTCTGGGGAAAGGGAAGTTTGGGCTTCCATGCTTAGACTGCTGCCTCCGCGACCCGGTCCCGGATAAGCGGAAGAAGACGAGACGAGACGAGACGAAATTCTGTCTAATTCCATTTTTTAAACTGTTTCTGAGCATTTATTTGAGATTACATGTAATGGCATACTTTTGAACCTTTCAATATTTATGGTACTTTACAGATACCAAGTTATGTATGAAAAAGAGTTGATAAAATGTGAATTCAATGAAATGAAGAACTTTCAATTAAGAATTGATTAATTTCACTGTGCTTGAGTGTACATATGACAAATAAAGAAATAAAGAATCTTCTTCTAATAGAATCTCAGTCAGTATAACAAAGAGGGAAAGCTAATGGAAATTGGTTTTATATATATATATATATATATATATATATATATATATATATATATATATATATAAAACCAATTTCCATTAGCTTTCCCTCTAGCCAGCGCTAGCCACTACACCACCATGCCACTACAGCGCTAGCCACTACACCACCATGCCGCCATATATATATATATATATATATATATATATATATATATATGGCGGCATGGTGGTGTAGTGGCTAGCGCTGTTGCCTCACAGCAAGAAAGTTCTGGGTTCGTGCCCAGTGGCTGGCGAGGGCCTTTCTGTGTGGAGTTTGCATGTTCTCCCTGTGTCTGCATGGGTTTCCTCTGGGTGCTCTGGTTTCCCCCACAGTCCAAAGACATGCAGGTTTGGTTAATTGGTGACTCTAAATTGAATGTAGGTGTGATTGTGAGTATGAATGGTTATGTGTCTCTATGTGTCAGCCCTGTGATGATCTGGTGACTTGTCCAGGGTGTACCCCGCTTCTCGCCCATAGTCAGCTGGGATAGGCTCCAGCTTGCCTGCGACCCTGTACAGCACACCTGGGCATTTTACGGCCCGCGGGCCGCATCCGGCCCTTTGGTTTATTCTGACCGGCCCGCGTAAGGTTAATTAGAAATTACAAAATAAACGTATTTTCTACTTTTACCTCATGCATGGACTGAATGTGCATTGCTTTTATTTTGAAGTTGTGTTCAACAAAAACGCAATGCGCGCGACATGAACATGACATGAAATCTCACAAAACCTAATCCCGCGATAACAACTTCTGTAATTTGTCCAGACCAACCACAAACTTGTACGTCATCCTTCAAGCGGTCCAGCCAATCACATAGTGTGACGTCACCAGCAGGCGCCGGAGCCCGAGCCGATCTGTAGATCTGATACCTACACCGAATCGACGTTTTCAGTGATGAAGTTTAACAAATCCAGGTATAGATCCTCTCTCACCGATGATCATCTGTCAGCTGTGTTTCGCATCTCCACCTCAGACATTCAACCTGACTTTGATGCACTCGTTAAAGACCAACAGAGACTAGATTTCTCTCACTGAACAAATAAAAAACTGAAAAACACCAAATGAGGTGATTAGACTACAAATGTGGGCATCATTATTATAATATGATGTATCTTGTTTGATATTTGGAGTAGAAAGACAATATTGTGATGTCTTTATTGTGTTTTGGGGTGAATTTGACTGAAAAAAAATGGTACAAACGTTCACATTTTGTTAACCATTGTTTTGGGAAATTTGATTGAATAAATGACATTTTTTGTAAGGCAACCTCGTTTTTTCCATACTCTTACCAGTCTTAGCAGCTTGTAAAAACAATGTTATTTACTGCTTTATATAAAGAAATACAATTAATATTATGCAGAATTTGGGCGGCACGGTGGTGTAGTGGTTAGCGCTGTCGCCTCACAGCAAGAAGGTCCTGGGTTCGAGCCCCGGGGCCGGCGAGGGCCTTTCTGTGTGGAGTTTGCATGTTCTCCCCGTGTCCGCGTGGGTTTCCTCCGGGTGCTCCGGTTTCCCCCACAGTCCAAAGACATGCAGGTTAGGTTAACTGGTGACTCTAAATTGACCGTAGGTGTGAATGTGAGTGTGAATGGTTGTCTGTGTCTATGTGTCAGCCCTGTGATGACCTGGCGACTTGTCCAGGGTGTACCCCGCCTTTCGCCCGTAGTCAGCTGGGATAGGCTCCAGCTTGCCTGCGACCCTGTAGAAGGATAAAGCGGCTAGAGATAATGAGATGAGATGAGATTATGCAGAATTTAGTTTAGCCTTTTGGTCCGGCCCTCCACAAAATTTTCTTTTTCTCATGTGGCCCCATGGAAAAAATAATTGCCCACCCCTCCTGTACAGGATAAGCAGCTACAGATAATGGATGTATGTATATATATATATTACTTTGCAAGTTCTAATTTTTTTTTTACAGGAAAGATTTGCATAAAATGGGCGGCATGGTGGTGTAGTGGTTAGCGCTGTCGCCTCACAGCAAGAATGTCTGGGTTTGAGCCCCGTGGCCGGCGAGGGCCTTTCTGTGTGGAGTTTGCATGTTCTCCCCGTGTCCGCGTGGGTTTCCTCCGGGTGCTCCGGTTTCCCCCACAGTCCAAAGACATGCAGGTTAGGTTAACTGGTGACTCTAAATTGACCGTAGGTGTGAATGTGAGTGTGAACGGTTGTCTGTGTCTATGTGTCAGCCCTGTGATGACCTGGCGACTTGTCCAGGGTGTACCCCGCCTTTCACCTGTAGTCAGCTGGGATAGGCTCCAGCTTGCCTGTGACCCTGTAGAACAGGATAAAGCGGCTAGAGATAATGAGATGAGATGAGATTTGCATAAAATAAGCATGATAATCACCAATGATGGTTACTTTTGTTGAGGGGAGTTTATGGTGGATGGAGTTTGTAAAGTGAATTCTGTGTAGGATGTGACATAAATCTGAAATTATTTGCATGTAGGTTTTTGCAGTGCTGTTCAGGTGACACTGTGGTTATTTTACAGGAACTGGTGTCCACAAGTTAATCTACTGGGGCCCAAAGGTAATATTTTGAAGCCAAACTAAAGTTGGCCACCAATTGTGTAACTTGAGCTCATGACTAAATATGATGTGGGAGTGTCAATCTTAATATATGGCCCCTAGTTAATTATTTGGCAGCAATGTATGAAAAAGCCACTCTGAGAAATCGCCAATGACTCCAGTATGTCTTAATCCATCATTACAAAATGTCAGTAAAGTATTATCAATCATCCCCAAGCTTAGGTTTCTACAACCACAATGGTTTAATTCTATTTTTCTTTTTTTTGCATCTCACTCATTTTTAAATACAATAATTGTCACGAGTTAATTATTTTATGACCATATCTTAAGAAATTTAACTTCAATATATTAATTTGTGTGCACCATGTCGCCCTAGGGTACAACATAGGTTTTATTCTTGTGGGCCATACTCTTTTTATTATAATTGTCGTTTTCTCTTGCATCTAAAAAGCTTAACAGTATATTTCTGTTTCACATTTCACACAACAGACATTTTCACACTTCTTTGCAGCATATTTTTGTGCCAGTAATCCTGCAAGTTTGTTTCCCTTGAGAAGCCGCACTTTAAGCAAGCAAGTTGGATAAGTTAGCAGGTTATGACAGCAGATTGCCATGCAGAATGCATTCCAAACAACACCAAATAAGCCCTAAACCAAATGAAACCAAATGGTGCATAGAGGCAGCTGTTAGAACACACTGCAAGATCAGTTTCCCTTCATCATGTCAGAGCCATTAAGCAAACTGAGCATGCTCAAGATGTTTTGTGTCTCTTACACCACTAATCCCCTTATGCAAAACCCACTATGGTGCACCCACGGTGTGGGCTCAGCAACAGAGAAGTCACTAACCTGTCTTCAACTCAACGTGACATCCATTTTCTGAGCGTATCGTTATGATCATAGTACCGCAGATTTAAAAAAAAAAAAAAAAACATCTGCTATTTCTCTTTACCATGGCACAAATGTCCTTGACTCATATGCAGCAATAGTTGAAATGTGTTTAGTTTTGGTTCAAAACATCAAAGAGACTTGCAGCTTACTTTCAAGTAGTTTTTGGCCTGAGGCGAACGCAAGGGTTCTGAGACTGCTGTTCCGTATAAATAGTTTGGCTTTCTGAGCTTAGGCTCCCTGTGAATTTCATTCCTACTCCTCGCCTGTCTATACCCCACCCCAACCCCACATCACCTAGAGCTACCATAGGAAAATCACTTCTCATAATAGACCTGTCAATTGCACGGCAACGGCTTTGATCAGTAGTGCTGAACTGAAGACGCGCTCGCTTTAAAAGCAGAGAAAAGCTGCAGTATAAATAAAGATATGATTGAGATGGCTGGATACATTAGCAATGGACATGTTAGAAATTCCCTTTAGCATAAACGTGCAAATGGTAAGTGCATAGTTTCTGTATACAAAGTCTAATTCGAAAGAAGTGTTAATGAAATTTAACTATGGGCTACATGTAGCTCCGAAATGCTGCAGCATCATTTATTACTCATGGATGGGTAAGCTATGAATACATATGCAGCTTCCCCTGACTGTATAACTTGTACATTTAACATTTATTACTTGTGTGGCTTTGTGGCTAGTCAACAGTCCTGAACAGCAATTTCATAATATGTACACTCTAATGAGATGTTACTAGGCAACGTTACTAATAAAATGTCATATATAAATTGTACGATTTGAGGATTTGATGCAATGGAATGAAATAGTAATTTTATACTATCTCACCCAGTCACCAATAATCTGGCAATAAAGGTATTCAGGGTGTAAACCAATGCCACTATCAGTATCTATGTCTCTTTATTGTTCCAAATATTCATATCTGGACCTGTATTCAGATTTGGAACCAAAGTAGAAGTTGGCTACATTGGAAGTTGGAAAATGAATAGTGCACCCAAACTGGTCAGTTGAAGATTGGTAAAAAAAAAAAAATATCACATGGGCATCATCTACTGAACAGTTTTGGTGAGTCTGTGTGCACTGTAGCCTCAGATTCCTCTTCTTGGCTGATACGAATGGGACCTGATGTGACCATCTGCTATCATAGCCCATCCACCTCAAGGCTTGGCATGGTGTACATTCTGAAATGCTGTTCTGCTCACCATGGTTGTAAAGAGTTGTGATTTGAGTCATTGTAGCCTTTCTGTCAGCTCGCAGTTTGGCCATTCTCCTCTGACCTCTCTCATCAACAAGGTAACTGACATTTGCTGGATGTTTTTTTTTGTTTTGTTTTTCGTACCATCCTGTGTAAACTCAAAATGACTGATTTTACATTGTCATGGCATTTGAATGAAAATCTGATTGGAAAGTGTCCTAACACATCATTACTTCAACTCAAATCTACGTCACTTGTCTCAGGTGTTATGTCAACCTAGCATCAACAAAAGCAGTCTTTATGACCACTGATGTCTGCTGGAATAAATGTTTATTGGTTTATGTCAGTTGTCAGGAAGGGCATAGGTTGTTTTTTATGAATACTTTATGAAAGTCAGACTGTATCGTAATGTGTACAGCAACATAAACTCTTATTTGACTCTGGTGGCTATTATGACAGCTGATAAGTGCTGGAATAAGCCTTTATTTTCAATGATGGTCTTATGTAGACATTATGTAGTTTAATAAAAATTATCCTTATATAATGTTACTGGTTTGCCAACTAAATTGACATTTCAGCACAAATAATTTTTAAATAGTCTTATTTAATATATACGAAGCATTTATCTTAACTTACTGAATCTGTTCTAAATATCCCTTAAAATATTAAAACTTTACAAGATAAATTCATGCTGATTCGAGGGCACAATAATTAGAATATAGTCTGTTCAGGTAGCATGTCCCTTAAAAGTGCTAAAATGAAGGTGAAACTAATTCCAACTACAAGCAAAGAAACACACACACTATATATATATATATATATATATATATATATATATATATATATATATATATATATATCATTGTATATATATATATATATATATATATATATATATATATATATATATATCCATTATCTGTAGCTGCTTATTCTGTTCTACAGGGTCGCTGGCAAGCTGGAGCCTATCCCAGCTGACTATGGGTGAGAGGCGGGGTACACCCTGGACAAGTCACCAGGTCATTGCAAGGCTGACACAGAGACAAACAAACATTTACACCTACGGTCAATTTAGAGCCACCAATTGGCCTAACCTGCATCTCTTTGAACTGTGGGGGAAACTGGAGCACCCGGAAGAAACCCATGCAGACATGGGGAGAACATGCAAACTCCACACAGAAGGGCCCCTGCTGGCCGCTGGGCTCGAACCCAGGACCTTCTTGCTGTGAGGCAACAGTGCTAACCACTACGCCGCATATATACGGTATGTTCAGCAGTAATGTGCTGTGATGCAGGGGAATTTAAAATAAATACTTTTCCATATATATATATATATATATATATATATATATATATATATATATATATATATATATATATATATATAACTAGTGACTCTAAATTGACCGTAGGTGTGAATGTGAGGGTGAATGGTTGTCTGTGTCTATGTGTCAGCCCTGTGATGACCTGGCGACTTGTCCAGGGTGTACCCCGCCTTTCGCCCGTAGTCAGCTGGGATAGACTCCAGCTTGCCTTCGACCCTGTAGAAGGATAAAGCGGCTAGAGATAATGAGATGAGATGATATATATATACAGTGGCATGCAAAAGTTTGGGCACCCTTACTGAAAATGTCTGTTACTGTGAATAGTTAAGTGAGCAGAAGATGAACTCATCACCAAAAGGCATAAAGGTAAAGACAACACATTTATTTTCAGTGTTTTCTGCAAGATTTGTGTATTATTTTTGTTTTGTACAATTGGAGAGTGAAAAAAGAAAAGGAACACCATGCGAAAGTTTGGGCACCCCAATACATTCGAGTTCTCAGGTAACGTTTACCAAGGTTCCAGACCTTAATTAGCTTATTGAGCTGTGGCTTGTTCAAATTCTTCATTAGGAAAGGTCAGATGATGCAGATTTCAAAGCTGTATAAATTCTCTGACTCCTCAAACTTGTCCCTAAAATCAACAGCCATGGGCTCCTCTAAGGAACTCCCTCGCATTCTGAATCATAAAATAATTGATGCTCACAAAGCAGGAGAAGACTACAAGAACGTAGCAAAGTGTTTTCAGGTAGCTGTTTCCTCAGATTGTAATGTTATTAAGAAATGGCAGTGAACAGAAACAGTGGAGATCAAGGTGAGGTCTGGAAGATGAAGAAAACTTTCTGAAAGAACTGCTCGTTGGATTGCTAGAAAGGCAAATAAAACCCCCTGTTTGACTACAAAAGACCTTCAGAAAGATTTAGCAGACCCTGGAGTGGTGGTGCACTGTTCTACTATGCAGCGACACCTGAACAAATATGACCTTCATGGAAGAGTCTCATCTCATCTCATTATCTCTAGCCGCTTTATCCTGTTCTACAGGGTCGCAGGCAAGCTGGAGCCTATCCCAGCTGACTACGGGCGAAAGGTGGGGTACACCCTGGACAAGTCGCCAAGTCACCACAGGGCTGACACATAGACACAGACAACCATTCACCCTCACATTCACACCTACGGTCAATTTAGAGTCACTAGTTAACCTAACCTGCATGTCTTTGGACTGTGGGGGAAACCGGAGCACCCAGAGGAAACCCACGCGGACACGGGGAGAACATGCAAACTCCACACAGAAAGGCCCTCGCCGGCCACGGGGCTCGAACCCGGACCTTCTTGCTGTGAGGCGACAGCGCTAACCACTACACCACCGTGCCGCCCTCATGGAAGAGTCATCAGAAGAAAACCTTTCCTGCGTCCTAGCCACAAAATTCAGCGTCTGAAGTTTGCAAATGAACATCTAAATAAGCCTGATGTATTTTGGAAACAAATCCTGTGGCCTGATGAAATCAAAATAGAACTTTTTGGCCACAATGTGCAAAGGTATGTTTGGAGAAAAAAGGGTGCCAAATTCCAGGAAAAGAACACCTCTCCAACTCTGAAGCATGGGTGTGGATCGATCATGCTTTGGGGTTGTGTTGCAGCCAGTGGCACAGGGCACATTTCATTGGTCGAGGGAAGCATGGATTCAAATAAATACCAGCAAATTCTGGAAGCAAACATCACACCATCTGTAAAAAAGTTGAAGTTAAAAAGAGGATGGGTCCTACAATAAGACGATAATCCAAAACACACCTCAAAATCTACAATGGAATACCTCAAGAGACACAAGCTGAAGGTTTTGCCCTGACCCTCACAGTCCCCTGACCTAAACATCATTGAAAATCTGTGGATAGATCTCAAAAGAGCAGTGCATGCAAGACAGCCCAAGAAACTTGTAGAACTGGAAGCCTTTTGCAAGGACGTCTGTGTGAAAATCCCCCAGGTAAGAACTGAAAGATTATTAGCTGGCTACAAAAAGTGTTTACAAGCTGGGATACTTGCCAAAGGGGGTGTTACTAGGTACTAACTATGCAGGGTGCCCAAACTTTTGCTTTGGGCCCTTTTCCTTTTTTGTCATTTTGAAAATGTAAAAGATGAAAATAAAAAATTGTTTTTGCTTAAAATATAAAGGGAATGAGTCATCTTTAACTTTATGCCTTTTGGAGATCATTTCCTCTTCAACTTGCTTAACTGTTCACAGTAACAGCAATTTTGACCAGGGGTGCCCAAACTTTTGCATACCACTGTGTATATTATATATATATATATATATATATATATATATATATATATATATATATATCATCTCATCTCATTATCTCTAGCCGCTTTATCCTTCAACAGGGTCGCAGGCAAGCTGGAGCCTATCCCAGCTGACTACGGGTGAAAGGCAGGGTACACCCTGGACAAGTCGCCAGGTCATCACAGGGCTGACACATAGGCTACGTTTACACTAGACCGTATCTGTCTCGTTTTCTTCGCGGATGCACTGTCCGTTTACATTAACCCCCCTGAAAAAGCGGGGAAACGGGAATCCGCCAGCGTCCACGTATTCAATCTAGATCGTATCAGCTCCGGTGCTGTGTAAACATTGAGAATACGCGGATACGCTGTGCTGAGCTCTAGCTGGCGTCTCATTGGACAACGTCACTGTGACATCCACCTTCCTGATTCGCTGGCGTTGGTCATGTGACGCGACTGCTGAAAAACGGCGCAGACTTCCGCCTTGTATCACCTTTCATTAAAGAGTATAAAAGTATGAAAATACTGCAAATACTGATGCAAATACTGCCCATTGTGTAGTTATGATTGTCTTTAGGCTTGCCATCCTTCCACTTGCAAGTAATAAGTGATATGCGCTGGGATCTCACACACAGCGGCTCAGTCCCGAATCGTGGCTTGTTCACTTCACTCGCGCGCTCTGTGAGCTGCGCAGGGCCGGAGTGCACACCCTCCAGAGGGCACTCGCTGTTCAGGGCGGAGTGATTTGGAGCGCAGGATGCCTGCGGAGCCGAGCGTATCCGCGTATTGGTGTTGCTGTGTGCACGGCTAACGGTTTTAGTGTAAACGCGAATCATTTTAAGAACATTAATCTGATGATCCGCTGATTCGACGTAATGTAAACGTAGCCATAGACACAGACAACCATTCACACTCACATTCACACCTACGGTCAATTTAGAGTCACCAGTTAACCTAACCTGCATGTCTTTGGACTGTGGGGGAAACCGGAGCACCCGGAGGAAACCCACGCGGACACGGGGAGAACATGCAAACTCCACACAGAAAGGCCCTCGCCGGCCCCGGGGCTCGAACCCAGGACCTTCTTGCTGTGAGGCGACAGCGCTAACCACTACACCACCGTGCCGCCCATATATATATATATATATATATATATATATATATGGAAAAATATTTATTTCAAATTCCCCTGCATCACAGCACATTACTGCTGAACAAATTTCAGTTAATTACAAAGCAAAGTGACTCTGAATGCTCCCTAGACCTTCACACTCAGCTTCACTGCCCTCAGCATGGATCCAGCCAAGTGACACAGCTTCATCACCAAGTGTTTCTCTCACTGTGTCATAAAAAATGCAATGCTTGTTTCTCCTCTTTTGACTTTGACCAATATTGGGGCAGCACACACACTATTCTAGCCGTAGAACTTTAATGAACGGTTTTGCTGCGATGCGCTGCCTGCTTGGTTGGTCTAATGAGATCCCTAACTGTTCCTGCCATCTGCCAACCTGGAGACATGACATTAGCCATTCAGCCTGCCTGCATTCATCCATTTTTGTAGACTCTATTCACTTAAATCAACAAAAGCCTAGGTGCAGACTTTGTACATTATTCCTACCACCACCACCACCACCACCACCACACACAAAAAAAACAGTGCTTTATATCTCACATGAGTTCACCCAAGTTGCACTAGACAGAACACCCATTATTCATTTATTAGGGCCCGAGCCCTATGGGCGAAGGCCCTATTGTTCTTGTAAGAGTTCACTATTATTATTCTTCCGTCTTCTTCTTCTTCTTCTTCTTCTTTATTTTTCTCCGCTGTTGGGCCATTTTCGGGGCGCTTGCCATGGGCGAAAACGCACGAAATTTGGCACCACTTCCGAGAATTGCCACCGCTACTCAGAACCAAAAGCCCAAACTTGGCAAGGGCTCAGGGCCTCTATAGCGCCCCCTAAGTCGTTGTGATTTTGGCCTCCCGCATTAAGGTGCCTGGTTGCCATATAGTTTGTAGTACTGGCATGCCATTTGGCACGCTTATGTATCTCAATAAGCCGGACAAAAATGTAATGCCAATGCATTAGCCACACCCAACAGGAAGTGAGGTAATTTCACTTTTGTGCGAAATGCATGGCCACGCAGACGGCGCAACTCCTCCTAGACCGTTCATAGGACTGTCACCAAAATTGATACACATCATCTACAGACATGGCTGACAAAAGTTACTAAATACGTTTCACGTAGGATTAACCGTTCAGAAGTTATACGTCAATCAATTTTCACTTCAAAATTTTACATGCTCAAAAATTCATAACAAATCTTCTAATTGCTCAAAACTGCTCATACTTCACACGCTAATCACTCATTGGGCTTCTGACATGTTACCCAATTTCTGTGATATTTCGCCACTGGGGGCGCTATTTTTGGGTGAAAAATCCAATCTTTCCTCAAATTTGGTCAAACTTCACGGCCACCCTCTTACTACCTCCCATGTCATGTATACCACGTTTTGGGAATTTTCGTCCATGGGGGGCGCTGTTTTTGGCCAACGCAATTTCTCCAAAATGGGTTTTTGGTTAATAATTCCATAATGCTTTTCCTTCACACCACTACCTTGTGATAGTACGTTGCTGTTGTAGACACTTATTTTTCCAACTCATAATCGCTCATGTACAGCATAGCGCCACCTACTGACATGGGAAAAACCAAAAAATTTATTCTTCAAAAATCTATATCTCATCTTCTATTTACTCAGTTTTCATCACACTTCATACGCAAACTCTTCATAGCTCACCTGACATATACGCCAAATTTTGTGCACTTTCGCCCCTGGGGGTGCTGGTTATGGCAGAAATGATATTGCAGCTTCTGATTTGTCAACCTTGGCAAGCAAACTCTTTACAAGACCCTTATTGGGGCGCTTGCCATGGTCGACAACGCTCGAAATTTGGCTCCTTTTTCTTAGACTGCCACCGCTACTGAGAACCAGAAGCCCAGATCCAGGCGGGCCTCAGGGCCTCTATAGCGCCCCCTAACGTGTTGTGATTTTTGCCTCTCGCATTAAGGTGCCTGGTTGCCATGTAGTTTGTGGTAGTGGCATGCCCTTTGGGACGCATATGTGTCTCACCAAGCCGGACAAAAATGTAATGCCTATGCATTAGCCACGCCCTACAGGAAGTGAGGTAATTTCACTTTTGTGCGACATGCATGGCCACGAAGACGGCGCAACTCCTCCTAGACCGTTCATAGGAACGTCGCCAAAATTGATACACATCATCTACAGACATGGCTGACAAAAGTTGCTAAATACGTTTCACGTAGCATAAACCGTTCAGAAGTTATACGTCAATCATTTTTCAATGCAGAATTTTACATGCTTAAAAATTCATAACAAATCTTCTACTTGCTCAACACTGCTCATACTTCACACGCAAATCACTAATTGGGCTTCTGACATGTTACCCAATTTCTGTGATGTTTCGCCACTGGGGGCGCTATTTTTGGGCAAAAAATCCAATCTTTCCTCAAATTTGGTCAAACTTCACGGCCACCCTCTTACTACCTCCCATGTCATGTATACCACATTTTGGGAATTTTCGTCCATGGGGGGCGCTGTTTTTGGCCCACGCAATTGCTCCAAAACGGGTTTTTGGTAAATAATTCCATAATGCTTTTCCTTCACACCACTACCTTGTGATTGTACGTTGCTGTTGTAGACACTTATTTTTCCAACTCATAATCGCTCATGTACAGCATAGCGCCACCTACTGACATGGGAAAAACCAAAAAATTTATTCTTCATAAATCTATATCTCATCTTCTATTTACTCAATTGTCATCAAACTTCATACGCAAACTCTTCATAGCTCACCTGACATATAGGCCAAATTTTGTGCACTTTCGCCCCTGGGGGTGCTGATTATGGCAAAAATGATATTGCAGCTTCTGATTTGTCAAACTTGGCAAGCAAACTCTTTTCAAGACCCTTATTGAGGCGCTTGCCATGGTCGACAACGCACGAAGTGCGAGACCCTATTGTTGCCATGTGTCCAATTCTGTGCTTTGTCGCCATTGTGGGAGTAATGTCTCTTGCCGCAGAAGCTGTGGAAGGTTTTTCGCAGGGACGCATGCCCCCGCCCCCCTTGGCCGCTGGCGCGAGGGCCTGTCGAGGCCGCTTGCGGCTTTAATTATTCTTCCGTCTTCTTCTTCTTCTTCTTCCGTCTTCTTCTTCTTCTTTATTTTTCTCCGCTGTTGGGCCATTTTCGGGGCACTTGCCATGGGCGAAAACGCACGAAATTTGGCGCCAGTTCCGAGAATTGCCACCGCTACTCAGAACCAGAAGCCCAAACTTGGCCGGGGCTCAGGGCCTCTATAGCGCCCCCTAAGTCGTTGTGATTTTGGCCTCCCGCATTAAGGTGCCTGGGTGCCTTGTAGTTTGTGGTAGTGGCATGCCATTTGGTACGCTTATGTCTCTCACTAAGCCGGACAAAAATGTAATGCCAATGCATTAGCCACGCCCAACAGGAAGTGAGGTAATTTCACTTTTGTGCGAAATGCATGGCCACGAAGACGGCGCAACTCCTCCTAGACCGTTCATAGGAATGTCACCAAAATTGATACACATCATCTACAGACATGGCTGACAAAAGTTACTAAATACGTTTCATGTAGGATACAGCGTTCAGAAGTTATACGTCAATCAATTTTCGATGCAAAATTTTACATGCTTAAAAATTCATAACAAATCTTCTGATTGCTCAAAACTGCTCATACTTCACACGCAAATCACTCATTGGGCTTCTGACATGTGACCCAATTTCTGTGCTATTTCGCCACTGGGGGCGCTATTTTTGGGCAAAAATTCCACTCTTTCCTCAAATTTGGTCAAACTTCATGGCCACCCTCTTTCTACCTCCTATGTCATGTATACCACATTTTGGAAATTTTCGTCCATGGGGGGCGCTGTTTTTGGCTGACGCAATTGCTCCAAAACGGGTTTTTGGTTAATAATTGCATAATGCTTTTCCTTCACACCACTACCTTGTGATAGTACGTTGCTGTTGTAGACACTTATTTTTCCAACTCATCATCGCTCATGTACAGCATAGCGCCACCTACTGACATGGGAAAAACCAAAAAATTTATTCTTCAAAAATCTATATCTCATCTTCTATTTACTCAATTGTCATCAAACTTCATACGCAAACCCTTCATAGCTCACCTGACATATACGCCAAATTTTGTGCACTTTCGCCACTGGGGGCGCTTTTTTGGGCAAAAAATCCAATCTTTCCTCAAATTTGGTCAAACTTCACGGCCACCCTCTTACTACCTCCCATGTCATGTATACCACATTTTGGGAATTTTCGTCCATGGGGGGCGCTGTTTTTGGCCGACGCAATTGCTCCAAAATGGGTTTTTGGGAAATAATTCCATAATGCTTTTCCTTCACACCACTACCTTGTGATAGTACGTTGCTGTTGTAGACACTTATTTCTCCAACTCATAATCGCTCATGTACAGCATAGCGCCACCTACTGACATGGGAAAAACCAAAAATTTATTCTTCAAAAATCTATATCTCATCTTCTATTTACTCAATTGTCATCGAACTTCATTCGCAAACTCTTCATAGCTCACCTGACATATACCCCAAATTTTGTGCACTTTCGCTATTATTATTAGGCCCCGAGCACCGTACAGTGCGAGACCCTATTGTTGCCATGTGTCCAATTCTGTGCTTTGTCGCCATTGTGGGAGTAATGTCTCTTGCCGAGGAAGCTGTGGAAGGAATTTCGCGGGGATGCATGCCCCCGCCCCCCTTGGCCGCTGGCGCGAGGGCCCGTCGAGGCCGCTTGCGGCTTTAATTTACTTTATTACTTTTACAGCATGCATTTTTCAACATTAAAAAAAAGGTTACTCTGTCAAGAAAGCGCTATGGATTGAGAGGAAGGATTATCCATTAGACTGTGTTTTCAGCACCTAACAGTGTAGACAAGCTGTAATGAGAACAAACCAGGCCTGTACTATGTCAGGATTTTAAAATTCAGGACACAGCACCAGCAGTGCACTTTCTTCCTATCCACAAAGTGTCACAGAGATAAGAAAACATTTGTGAGATTCTGAAATATCGGCGTGCTGGTCTTTTTAATTTGTCTTACTTTGCCCTAGTTGTGACAGTGTGAAACGTCCAGCACGGCTGAGCTTTAGATAAAAGTCGTCTGTAGCTTTTCAGGGGCACACGGCTGTCAGTCTGGCGCTGAGGTCACTGTGTGATTGAGGGGAGAAAAAGACAGTGTGATTGACTTACTACTTAAGGAGGAGGTGAGCTGGCTGGTCGGCTCAGCTCTCTGCAAACACTCTGTCCTTCAGGAAAGTATAACTCCGAGCTGCGCCGTGGGCTGAAGAAGAAAACAGATGCATTCTGCTGGCTTCAAACATCTCAGATACCCTAAAGAACTGTCTCTCAGCCAGGAAAACTGGTTCCGGAGTGAGACAAACTCTTTGCTGGTCTAGAACCAAGAACCGCTTACATCAGGAACTGGGGTGGGATTGTTGTGATGAACAAGACCAGCTAAAACTTTGTGACTACCATTAAAAAAAAAAAGATCAAGTGTTTTTCACTTGATCAAGAAGAAAAGATCAAGAAAAAAAGAGATGGTATAGACCCCTTCGCATGTTTGTAAACAAACTGACCGTTGCCAGGATGCGCGCGCAGCCTGGACCCAGAAACAATGGCGCTGCCCATAGACCGGCATTATGAGCTGTCAGATTATGCCAAACAATTGTCGTTACAAGATCAAGAATGCTACATAAATAAGTTAACTCTAACAAGTGGACATTGCCTACCGGATCCGCATTTAATTAAAGAGTGGACGGACGATGTTAGTAAGTTCCCTGGTATACAATGGCCAGATATATACTTGTACCTTGTTGACAAGACTTCAGTGTACACCCACGAAAAACTTCGTGCCTACAAGTCTTTAGACGCATATGATTATGTTATGTGCGGGCATGTACAACTTGATTAACAATGGGACATTCATATTCATTTTGTTTTAATCAAATTATGCCAGTGATGTGATGACAATGTGGCTTTAGCTACAACAGCAAATACCAACACTAAACAGCAGTTTGCAGGAGGTGATGGCATGAAAGGAATGATAGTGTAAAGAGTGCAGCTAAGAGAAATCAGAGCTGCGTAAAAAGCGAGAGGCAGAGAGCAGAAATGAAACTGAACGGGGCGGGAACTAGGTTAGAGCAGTCAGCGTAAGTTGGCATTTAGAGTGAGGGCACACAATTTTACCTTTCCATCCTTGCTTTAAAATTGTGATTTTCGGCAGACACAAATAATGATGGCACAAAATCTGGACTGCTTGAGTCAAGCGAGACCTCTCCTACAAACACAATTGCATGCCAAGCTAAGTTAACATGATAACAATATTCATTACATTGTGTAACTATGACCCAGCTAATCAGACAAACGTTACCAAAGTATTTTGCTACATCAATAAACAAAGACTAGAAAGAATAAAAAAAGAAAGATTTAATAAATAGCCTGATCTTACCTGTGATGAAGTGGGCGCTGCAAACCCGCGCATTTTTGATGGTACTTTCATCCCAGTCTACACATTTGATGGCTTGTAGCCATAGACGTCGGCGATTTTTTTGGAATGGGTGAGATCCTGCTGGAATTCTGAACATTTTAACCCCATCACTGCTACGATTCTGACACCCGACAACACAACAACTAGGCATTTCTGAGTCTTTTTTGGGTCCAGGCTGCGCGCGCAATTTCCGCTTTCGTATGAATGACGTTTACTGCGAAGGGGTCTATTGTTGTTTTTGTGTTTGATGCTAGCAATGCTAGTGTAGCAGGCTAGCAGCGCTAATGGGACTGGTGAGTGGCACTAGTATGGGAGGCTAGCAGCATGGACTAGTGGTGTTAGCTTCTCAAACAGTGGGGCTAGCAGCTGGGAAACTAGAGACATGTACAGTGAAATAATGACATGGCAGGGGCTCTCTAGCCCTTGAAAAAGCAAACCAGTTCTTTAAAAGTTTGTAAATTGCACTAACACCAGCCCAGAACTAGCACCTGGTTTGTGTTCGTGGAAAGGAGTAAGAGAAAGCACGTGTTATCCTTCACCCTCCCTGGTTGGTAGCTGTCATATGATAGTGAAGAGGTAGCTCATGGATGGGAATTGGCAGGTGACCAAATTAAAATGTAAGCTTGCCAGATATGATAACAGGAGTAGTATACCATGAGATTAAAAAAAAAGGCACAAAAGGTTTGTACTTTCATGCTCTGAGCTGTCAATTATAAAGACAAAAGACCACTTTCATTAACGTTCATTCATTCATTCATTCATTCTTAGTACAAATAAAAAAATAATAACCCCAAGCAAAAAAAAAAAAAAAAGAAAAACACTTTGGGATTAAATCCATATACAGATACTGATATTTGGAGCCCTAAACAGAGAGTGTCTTTGTGTTACAGCCTTATTATCTATCATTTAAGGTCAATAAAGTAATTTCTGCTCTTCACACACATGTGGAGCTCTTTAAGACCCAGTTCTACTGTTCAACGGGATGCTAAAGTATTCTCTAAAATGTGTTTACACACTTAAAAGACATGAGTGTGGGTTGATCAACTTTAGAAATAATTGCATTTGTTCTGTAGAGAAAGGTGAACTTTGTTTTTATTTCTATATTAACGCATGGTGTCATTTGTACTGTTGCAAATCTATAAGCTATCTATTGGCTAGCACAGTGTATTCCAGCTTATTAAAGCACAATAAAATGAATATTGAAAATTAAACGGCCTGTGGTGGTACAACTAACTGACTGTGGTTGTCACTTTCACAACATTTTGTTGAAGATCAGCATAACACTGGGCTCAAGGTTCACTTGAATGATTTTGCTGCACACTTGAGTAAGGGTGGAGTGTTCACGAATGCCAAAACCCAGCAACAAACAAGGAATCAGCAACAAACAAGGAAGTTAAGTACCCGAAAGAGCAAAACGTGTGCAAGTACATCCTCCTTCTATCTTGGATCCTTCCTATCCATGAGAGAGAACACTAGAAATGAAGCTTCCAGACTGGGACGTGATTAAACCCTTTCTCCTGTTGACAAGCTTAAATTTCCATAATCTCCTATGCACATCACATCTGCAGTTAATTGATGGATTTGTTGGAGGATCTTGGAGAGCTTTGGTCCAGTATGCACTCATGTTTATTTAGCTGAGCTGGAGGGAGGGGGGATGTGCGAGAGATTTATTTCCTTCTTTAAGCTTTTATGTGCTCCAGACTGGCCCTGGTGAAGAGAGCTGGCTGATCAGCAGTGAACTGTTTGTCAAGAGGAATCTCCAGACATTTCCCCATCAGCCAGGTCATACATAATTACAATGTTTGTGCATGCTCTCGAGTTCATGTCGGCTTTCTATCAATAATGCAATGCACATGAGGCACAATGTTGAGTCCTCCATCCAGAGTGGTTTGTTGGCCAGATGAGAGTGGAGCATGAAGGAAAACCAAGAGGCACAGCTTATAGAAGTGAATATATCTGGTTGGTCTGAATATACTTCAGATAAGGATAATTTTGGATGCAGATGTGAATTTCTACCCAATTTTATAGGTAGACTATTAAGGTACCCAATAAACAGGCAATTCGATGCATTTCGTTTCCATATACTCACATTGCTGGTTTATTGGGTACTACTACATAGGTGTCTAATAAAACATCAGCTCACTTTAATAAAGTACATAAATATCAACAGGATATGTTTATTGAGGGGATAATTATATTTTTACAGTTCACAACTTCACTTTCAATTCCAGTGAAAGCTTATTGGAAACAAATAACCCCCCCAAAATCAATTTGTCACTGCTGGATTAAAAAACTCGATGCATTAGACCAAAAATGAAGAGAAACAATTATTTTTTGTTTTTCTTTCAAAAGGAGCAGTCAAACAGGCAATTACAGAGGTAATAAAGTTGAAGGCAAAATAGAAATAGAGCTCTGCTGTACCTGTGAATGTCTTACATGTTTATTTTCTATATGGTGTATGTATGTGCATGGTTATGATGAAAACATGAGCTGGTGTACTTTGCTCTGTGCAGAAAATGACTTTACATTTATAAAATACCTCAGGACGAAAGGATTCTCCTAAATTTTAACAACAATAAAGAAAGGGTTTATGGGATTCGTATATTACAGTTATTAGATCTAGGAATGAAAATTATCATGAACACAGAATACAATTTCACACACTCCCAGCAAGTACAGTTGCACTAGAGTAGAGTTCGTTCTCTCTCTCTCTCTGTGTGTAAGAGAGAGAGAGAGAGTGAGTGAGCTGAGGAGGGTTGAGTGTGTGTAGGAGATCAGGTTGCGTTTGTGGGCAATGATCTATTTTTTCCCCATTATCCAGGCTGCATACGTGGGGCTCATTTACATTCATGGTTATCCAGATAATGAAGCTTTCAATCCAGGAGATCCTGCGGTGAGAACAATGAACCCAATTACCTCCTGCCGCCTGTGAGATGGGATGGCACACTCTGAGACAGATGGGAGAGATGGAGCTTGCCCGGCAAACCAATCACAGTCATCTCACACTTGCCCCAGCTTCTGATCAAATCGCAACTTATCAGCGGGCTGAGGCCAAACCCTCAGCACCACCACATCCCACAATACAGATACTGCATTCACACACATACAGACCAGGTGAAGATGTTGTCATATAACAATGAGTTTCAACATGGAAGCGTGAATTCTTTTTGAACTAATTTATTGAAACAGTATGCTTCCCACTTGGATGAACACAGACCATCTGCTTTTTTCAATGACCTTAGTTTGGGAAGTTTCTCGTCTGTTCAGTGCATTCAAAGACATTTCAGAAAATTCAGTGAATTTAAACATCAACCTAAACCAACTACCTATAAGATGATTCATGATCGTATTGTGAAATAAACGGGCTCCCATCCTGGCTTATGTTTTTGTTTCTTGTCTAGTCCTCTCTCCAACTCTGTGCTGTCACTGTTTTGTTATCTGATTGTGCACACCTATTTAACAGTTATTCCACAAAATCGAGTCATACATGAGCTGATAGCCGATGAGGCACGTAGCTCCGAGTTGGCTATAAGCCATGTATGACGAGATTGAGTGGAATAACTGTTTTATTCTATCCACATTCACTGGATTTTGAGAAACAGAGCATTTTTACTTTTATTTTTTGCAAATTTGATAAATAAAAACTTTATACAAAACGTCCGACAAAATCATTTCTGCTTAGAATGTAAACAAACCGGCGAAATGACAGTAGCAATTTGTGAAAAATGCTATTATAATAACTCTTGAAAAATAAAAAAAAGATACGTTTTTATCATCAAATACTTTTATTCCATATTTTGTTGCTTTTATTGTATTGGGGGGGGGTTGTTTTAGAGTAGAGTTTTTATTTCGTCCTTGGTTGGTTCAGCAGCATGCTCCGCCATTTTGTTTTTCTCTACTCATGGTATATGAACTGATAGCCTCGTAGTAGAGTAGCCAATCAGAGCACGCGATTGCTCATATCCAGTGAATGTGGATAGAATAATTAATGTTAGTACTTGATTAGTTTGTACCATACAGTATTTATATCCCAATGTTTCTTTTATATTCTGCATTATTATTATTTTATTTTACTTTAAGTCAAAGCCTTGTTTTTGGACTTCTATATTTTACTGTAAATCTAGACTTTAACCCTTTCCTCATTTTTTGAATATGGATTCATTTTACCTGCATATTTTTTTTGAATCTGTGTGTGTGTGTGTGTGTGTGTGTGTGTGTGTGTTGCTAATGGCCTGGCATCCCATTCAGAGTGTGCTGGATGGAATGCACTGTTCCTTGTATGGGTTTTGGATCCACTGCCAACTGTACTGTAGTGTTGTGCATCCATGATTAGCTATACAGATGTGATTGTATATAAAAATGTATCCAATGTTATGGGTGTTAATGAGCTGCCCCACTCAGACTGTTTGCTGTGAGAAGCAGACCTGTTGTTAGAAAGCCACACTCATCCTGTCTGCTCCCTCACCACTTTATTCCTCTGCTGATGAATGCTGAATGGAGCAAGGAACAAATATAGAAGAGAAACGTGAGGTAAAAAAAAAGGGCTCAAACAGCAGTTTACTGGCAGTGCTGTGAGGCAGGTGAGGCTCAGCAAAGATGTGACCAGCCCGAGGATTAATGGTCCCTGGGGAAGCCGAGGTAAGTGCACGCTGCCTCGGCCTGACATCTTTGTACTTGTAAGAGCACACAAATTAACCAGGCGACACAGTGAATAATGACCAGGGCACTTCCATCAGTCCCATTTAACAATGCATACAAAAGTGCTAGCTGTACAGAGAAGAGAAAAAGGAAAATATAGAAACCTAGAAAGAATGTGTGCTCGTTTAAGTTATAAATGAGAGGCTTCTGTATAGGAAAAATCTTCTTCAATCTCTCATTATACTTTCTGTAAGATCGAACAGTCAAAGGCTTATAGAGAGAATATAACAGTGAGAGCTTTCATATGAGTGACAATTCTGATAAGTCAGCTAAAAAAACGCACATATGTCAGATATGTGATAAATTCTGCGTCTAAAGAATGTGAGTCATTCATGGGTTGAAGAGAAACACAGTGAACAGGTAGTGTACCTCATCTTAGCTGCTGTTCACTGTAATAGCACAGACTCATCTGTGATTGTTGTTTGAAATACCCCTCTTTTTATTACCTCTCTCTTATTTCTGTTAATTCACTTGCTCTGAGATAAACTGCCACTAATTCTAAGTACCGGGGCAAGGCATGAATTTAGAAGTTGGAGAATCATGGGGTTTTTTTCTCCTTCTGATCTCATCAACAGCTTACATAAAGTGACTTTTCTGCCCTTACAGAAAAACCACATGAACTTCACATGTGATTTCTCACATGTGAAATATGTGGAAAATGTGTTTTCCACATGGGAAACATGTTATTTGCACATGGGAAACATGTGGTTTTGGCCCAATTTTATGTGAATCACATGTGGGAATGTTTTACACGTGGTAACGTTTTCCACATGTGCTCTACATGGTAACACGTGGTAACATGTGATCACGTGAAATATGTGAAATGTGATCACGTGAAATTCTGTAAGGGTGTAGTATTGTAATTCTACAATACCATGTTACAGCTGACAAAAGAAAGGCTAGCAATGAGACACGCCGGTGCTCCAGGAGGTACTGCATGAACTCAACCAGATTTGATGGATTGCCTGCAGCTGTTTGTAGCTGTGTCACTCTGATGAACATTACGCCTCTCTCCTTCTCTCCCTCTCTCAGTAATGACATGGGGGCCGGAATTCCTGAGCCCCCTGTGGCCACACAGCTGCACATCACTTCTTGTGGGCTTCCGTGGATCTACCGAGCTCACCATTTTCCAGCCCAGACGAACCTCCGAATCCGGCACGTGGGTGCCAGCATGTTGACTAAACCCACTGAAAGCACATGCCGCCAATTTAATCCTCCACAACGCCTGCTGCTCTATAATAGGGCCACCAGGGATCAGGAACAGCGAAGTCCTTCAACTGACAGGGGGTGATGCATAGCAGGAGAAAACACGACCCGGAAGCTGCCCATCCACCAGCTTTCGTTTCAACTTCACTCAAATGCCTGCATATCCCAGTTTGATACTTTCCAAACCAATTTGTTTTAAGCGACTAAATCCTTCTCTAGAGCTGTTGCTTTTCTCTTTCTCCCGTGATTCACATGCATAGCCCCTGGTTTAGTTTGGCCTTTTTCAACTGTCTTCATGAACTAAAAGTCAGATTGGAGAAACAGCTGGGCAGACTTAGGCAACTGCCTTTGTTAGTCTAACTAATCATGCAAGCCATGTTTCATGGCTCGGATAAGCAGATTGCCTCCAAAAAGGTTTGGACCAATGGCACGCATGCACTCACTAAGATAATTTGCAGTAGACTGGCAAGGCTTTCACACCATTTGGAGATGCACTTTAGATTTCACCAGGGAGGCGAGACTCTGGTTTATGAACTGCCATAGCCTAATACATTGTGTTTTGCACGCCGACTTGAATTGCCCTGCATTAGCAGTTGAAACTGTTTAAACTCTTCTCCTTTAAATTGAGTTTGTTTGTTTTTTTCTCAAAGTTTTTTCAAAGTGTGACCATATACCCGTTATCCGTGTGATGTGTGATTTTTATGAATAAAACTATACATTAGCATCAGAGTGACGCAAAAAAAAATCTCTGAATTAATTTGAGCTGTCAAAAACTCTACCTACATGCTCTCAACATGCAGTACAAATCTGACTTCTTTTTTATTTATATCCCCCAAACAAGCTAGCCAGAATTATTATTGCACCTGTCCTAAATGCCGCAGCTGAGACCGAACTCCTCCAGATGCTCCTAAATGCTCTCCCTCGGTACAGTGCGCTCTCCATGTTAACACAAGACCTATAAGTGGCTCTGCGCCGGTGCCAACGTAAGGCTGGCGTGCACCCGCGCCAAAATGCTGGGCTGTCACAATCCTGGCAAGTCTAATCCAGCTGGTTCTCTCTGGAGCATGCCAGTGCCTCCTGTTTCCAAACACGTCAGTGCTCAGTGCGAAGTGCTCGAGAACACATGGCACTGCTACTGCCAGCCGTCAAACTGCACCTGCTGATCCTTAGCCAAATGTGCTGCTTCAGAAGAGCTTACATTCAAGAGGAACACCAGAGTGTGGTTTTTGCTCATGGATGATCACTGGTTTCATAGCTTCCATGCATCACAGCCATTTTGTCAACAGTCTAGCTACATAAAGGTTCTAATCTAGCACAATTAAATCTGAACTTTAATTTTATGATAAAGATGGCATCATGCGCTAGCAGTATTTTTTTTGTAATTTTGGATTTCCAGCTCCAAATTGGACTATATCTTTAAGTCGCGGCATGGCGGTATAGTGGTTAGCACTGTTGCCTCACAGCAAGAAGGTCCGGGTTCGAGCCCCGTGGCCGGCGAGGGCCTTTCTGTGCGGAGTTTGCATGTTCTCCCCGTGTCCGCGTGGGTTTCCTCCGGGTGCTCCGTTTTCCCCCACAGTCCAAAGACATGCAGGTTAGGTTAACTAGTGACTCTAAATTGACCGTAGGTGTGAATGGTTGTCTGTGTCTATGTGTCAGCCCTGTGATGACCTGGCGACTTGTCCAGGGTGTACCCTGCCTTTCGCCCGTAGTCAGCTGGGATAGGCTCCAGCTTGCCTGCGACCCTGTAGAACAGGATAAAGCGGCTAGAGATAATGAGATGAGATGAGATATCTTTAAGTCATAATTACAAGAGCTTTGGTGTCAGCTTTATAAAAAAACAAAACAAAAAAAAACCCTTCACTGCCCTTTATCCTTTCAACATGGTTGGTTTCAGCTTTCAATAATCCTTCATTCAATCATACATTCATTCATCTTTGCGGCACTTTATCATTGTCAGTATTGTAATGGATCCATCATCTATCTCAGAAACACAAGGCAGTACTCCGTGGTTAGGACACCAGAGCACCATGCACACATATTCACACCTAAGGCAATTTAGCAGAGCCAATCTATCTGCTGGCATGTCTTTGGGAGTTGGAAGGAAACTGGAAAACCACATGGCAAGAACATGTACAACTGGACAGAGACAGTAACCTGAGCTCAGGATTGAACCAGAACCCTGGAGCTGTGAGGCAACTACTGTATGTTACCTGCTGCCCCACCATGCCCTCTTAGGACAGGGTAATAAATAGATCAGGCTGGATAACCTGCTAATATTATTTAAAAAAGACAATGGCAGCATATAATGATGGTAAATGTCCATCTCAAAACAATCTTTTCAAGTCTCTGAGCTCATGTATGCAGGAGAGGGTAGATAGCGCTCTCCTCTCAGTATGTTCAGCTGCTCTGTGACCAAGCATGAGCAGTAGTTTGAAAACATGCCATGGTTTCATATGTCCTGGAGGAAGCATATGCTAGTTGTGTGATAGAGGAGAGCTAGCTAGTGGGTGGGAATTAGCAAATGACCAAATTGGGAGAAAATAAAGTTAAAAATGTGCCTTTGCTCATGCTGCAAATGGTGGATTTAAGAAAGATGGCGGGGAGAGCGAAGATGGGGAAGTGTGCAGGATCTTATACTGTGAGGCTGATTTTTCCCTGCAGCTACAGTCACCCTTTAGCCACGGCCGGTTGTGCACAGCAGTGTGGCAGGGAGATAAATGCAGGCGCGAGCACTGATGGCAGATCACACACGGCTGAAGGATGTTCCGATGATTCGCCACCACAGATGCATTTTCAGCAGGGCTAAAATATTTTGATATGTGATTATTTCCTTTTCACATCTCATTCGTGTCACGTGCATATGGCTGAGCAAACAGGGACCGTGTGGCGTCTTCATTTCTAAACCAAAAGGAAAATAAACAGGATTTCTCATTCAGGAGGGCCTGTCGAGGGGCAAGTGTTTAAGGACGTTCATTATTCAACAAGTAAACAGGCTTCATGCACAAGAGCAGGTTGTTTGTCAGTATATTTCGAGTAAAGACGTTCTTGTAATTCTGTGACCACAAAACATGCCTTAAAGAAGTCATGCACCTGCCTGGTGTGGCAGGTAACAAGCAGCAGGGAGGGAAGGGATAATGATCATCAACAAGTGCCTTGTTTACTCTTCTTTAAATTAATTTGAGGATCTTGTTTTGCCAGATTAATAATGCAGATTGTACACGATAGAGGCTAAGAATAGACATGGAAAAGACAGCAGGGGAGGATACAGCAGCAGCGGGGACTGACATGACATTTACAGGCATGCTGGGCCATTATGTCTCTGCTGGGATTATCTATCGAGTACAGGCCCATCAACAATGCCTTTCAAAATATGATATTGCAATTCTTGCTAAAAAAACAAAAACAAAAACAAAAAAAAGTTGATTTTTAGATATCTTCCAATCTGTTGTGCGCTCCACAATGTCGTTTAGATTAAATTAAATCAGCCTGGGTTCTGTTCATTCCCACCTTCAATGTAGCTTCAAGGTCCTGCACATTCAAAGCGAATCCCAGTTTCCAGGATATTAGCAGTAGCAGTCATGTTGCTCTCCCTCAAGCATATTTCACTGCTCCCTTATTCCCTCACAATATTAGTGGAAGGCAGATGTCCATAGCCAGGTCCAAGTTTTTTGTCCATAAAACAGCTTTAAGGAGATTCTGGCCATTTTTACAAAATCTCAGATGACATAAATAGAACATGGGATTATTGAACATTGTGTGTGTGTATGTGTGAGAAAGAGAGAGAGAGAGAGAGAGAGAGAGACTAACACCACCTCTGAAAACCTCACTCATGGGGGGGGGGATCAATACTTTTCAAATCTTTTTGATTCATTATATGGTGTTGTCATGTCATCTATCTGGACACTGTCAGGCTCACAAATGTACTCAACCTGGAAGCCCTGAAGTAATGGACTATACTAGATATATAGAGCAGATTTAACACAGAGAGCTGACACAATCCTTGTACAGAGAAGGATTATAATGAAAGTCAGCATTTAGAAAGGTCTACTTTCACTCCGGCGTTCATGATGGCACTCAGGTTTCACATTGTGTCCCGCAAATATCACCACGCAAACTCCATAGCTAGCTACAGAATGTCTGCAAAACAATCAAATGCAAGCCAGATGATAACATTATCTATGATTATTATTATTGTTGTTATTTTTTAGCACCTTTCTCAAACTCTAGGTCACTTTATTCATCACGTATGGGGACCTCAAGGCCAGGACAAATCTGCCCCCCTCCCACCCCCCTTCCAGGGTTAGGTCTGGATCTCCAGCACAACCAACAACCAGTAGACAAATATGACAGATGACCATAAACATCTTCAAGAAACATAAAAAAACATCTTCACTAAGAAGCAACAACAAAATAAATGTGTACAACAAGCTCTCCATAAGAAACAGAATGGAAAAAATATAGCAGGAAATTATTGTGCAATAAATTTCTATAAATCTCTACTAGCGTCAGAATCAGCCAAATTGCACTTCGTGATTGCTGCCATATATTTTCAGGCAAAACGTCCATGCCTTGCTATCTGGAAACATGACTTGCATTACTGGTGCATGCCGAGTCTCACCAGCTGCTTCAGGAGCTGGACCCAAAAACATGGAGAACATTTCACCAAAGTGGGGGAATTGTAGCATCTTCCCTCAGTCCCACTGCTTGCCATCACATTACCTCCCATCACATCACCTCTCACCACCAGTGGTCACTTTGCTTCCTGTTGCTGTATATCACTCTGATTGAAAATGAAAGATTTCCATGTTGTTATGACTAAAACCTGCCTTGTGTTTATCTCATCTCATCTCATCTCATTATCTCTAGCCGCTTTATCCTTCTACAGGGTCGCAGGCAAGCTGGAGCCTATCCCAGCTGACTACGGGCGAAAGGCGGGGTACACCCTGGACAAGTCGCCAGGTCATCACAGGGCTGACACATAGACACAGACAACCATTCACACTCACATTCACACCTACGGTCAATTTAGAGTCACCAGTTAACCTAACCTGCATGTCTTTGGACTGTGGGGGAAACCGGAGCACCCGGAGGAAACCCACGCGGACACGGGGAGAACATGCAAACTCCACACAGAAAGCCCCTCGCCGGCCATGGGGCTCGAACCCAGGACCTTCTTGCTGTGAGGCGACAGCGCTAACCACTACACCACCATGCCGCCGCCTTGTGTTTATAATACAAGCTAAATGTGCTGCAAGCAAGAGTCAGCATTTCTATTTGTAAGACTTGTAAGAACAACTGCAACTGGTTCCTTGATTGATTCTTAGCTTGGGATCCTGTCTGTGGGGGTTTGTTCGCATGTTCTCTCCGTGTCTGTGTCAGTTTCCTTCAGATTCTCCAGTTCCCTCCCACCTCCCAAAATCAAGCCAGTAGGTGGACTGGTTATGGTAAATTGTGCCAAAGTGCGAATGAGTATGTGAATGTGTATGTTCATGGCACCCTGTGTATGCCCATGTCATACGTTGTGGTCCTGGGATAGACCCCAGATCCACTGCAAATCTGGATCAGTGGCCATGTATTCTTGGAATTCTAGTTAAAGATGGCTAGTGTATATGAATTTGGGATAAATGTGTAGTATTTTCTAATAAACGAAGAAAAGCAGTGTATATAAGCTAAAATCTTAAAGGGGACATGGTGTGGAAAGCTGTTTTTTGAAAAAATATGTCATTCTCACTTGGGGATGTACTGGGCCTTTCAAAGTGGACTGTTACCTTCCCAGTCTATAATGGCCATAGAAAGAAAATAGGTAGAGAAAACAGGGGTGGGTTTCCCAAAAGCCTCTTAACGCTAAGAGCATCTTAACTAGGAGAGAGAGAGAGAGTGGTCATTGTGATGCTTGCGCTACCATGATCTCTGTGCTGCGAAGCTTTTGGGAAACTCACCCCAGGCCAGTTACAAAAGTGCATGCTTCTTACATAGAATCGCTTCTCATTTTTATGGTACCACATAGGACCGCCCAAAGCAATCTGAATAAAGAAGATGGAGCCGTGAGAACTCTGTTGGTGTCAACTACCAGTCTACAAACCTAAAATGTTCAAAATTTTAAAATAAATAAATAAAACATGGATATTGTAACAGATTTCTCCCTTTGGACTGAACCTTAGCTCACTTGCATGATCAGTCAAAGCCCTCAGGTAACAGCCAGTCAGCTAATGTTAACATTCTTCCATGATGCTAAATTTAGATAAGACATATACAGGTAGCTTGTCATACTGTATCTAGTTTGATAGGCTACATTATCTGAATTGACCATAGTTTTGGAATAATAAACAACTCCCTGTTGTGTGGTTTTGATAAATTTGTCAGCCACCATACACTGAAGTGAGCTCCTGCAAGCACTAACGTTTCCGCAGGTTCTTTTTCAACACATCAGGCAGTTAGCTATTGTTAGTTCAGGCTAGCTTGGTAAGGTAGCTTGCCCAATGTTAGGAATGTAAGGTATGTAAATATATTTGTATATATTTTATGAAAGGACGGCACGGTGGTGTAGTGGTTAGCGCTGTCACCTCACAGCAAGAAGGTCCAGGTTCGAGCCCCGTGGCCGGCGAGGGCCTTTCTGTGTGGAGTTTGCATGTTCTCCCTGTGTCCGTGTGGGTTTCCTCCGGGTACTCTGGTTTCCCCCACAGTCCAAAGACATGCAGGTTAGGTTAACTGGTGACTCTAAATTGACCGTAGGTGTGAATGTGAGTGTGAATGGTTGTCTGTGTCTATGTGTCAGCCCTGTGATGACCTGGCGACTTGTCCAGGGTGTACCCCGCCTGTCGCCCGTAGTCAGCTGAGATAGGCTCCAGCTTGCCTGCGACCCCAGAGAGAAACTATTTACATATTTAAATCTAAAAGCACAAAATCAGCCTGTCTTCTCCTATAGAGTTTTCATACCTTGCTAAAAATGCATGAGAAAAAAAGAAACAATGCATTTTTTTCCAATAAAAAAAGAAGCCCTTTATAAAAGCATCTCAGGGAATAATATTAAATAATTGAAAAGTGTATGGCATGTCTGCTTTAATACTCCTCATAGTTCCACTGCAGCTATTTGCTTGCTTTAAGGTTTTGATCTATGCAGAACACTGTTACATCACCCTAGTTACTGCTGAGAGGAAGTGGGACCAAGCACAGCTCTGTGCATTTGCATCAATCTGCATCAGCTTTCTGAGAAAATGAAGATGCGGAAGAACAATCACTCAGTACTTGATTAGACTGTGTACTAGGTGTACATTTCTAAAAGAGAGGATTTGTGTAATTGCATGCCTCATAAATATCTCATCTCATTATCTGTAGCCGCTTTATCCTGTTCTACAGGGTCGCAGGCAAGCTGCAGCCTATCCCAGCTGACTACGGGCGAAAGGCGGGGTACACCCTGGACAAGTCGCCAGGTCATCACAGGGCTGACACATAGACACAGACAACCATTCACACTCACATTCACACCTACGGTCAATTTAGAGTCACCAGTTAACCTAACCTGCATGTCTTTGGACTGTGGGGGAAACCGGAGCACCCGGAGGAAACCCACGCAGACACAGGGAGAACATGCAAACTCCACACAGAAAGGCCCTCGCTGGCCACGGGGCTCGAACCCAGACCTTCTTGCTGTGAGGCGACAGCGTTAACCACTACACCACCGTGCCGCCCTGCCTCATAAATATCCTCGAGAATATTGGTATCTGAGGATTTCTGTCTCTTTGAACAAGAAGTCATTCATTTAGTGGTCTGTTTGTAAAGTGTATACACTCACCGGCCACTTTAATAGGAACTTGTACTTGATTCGATGATTCCTGTTCTTAGCTGCAGGAGTGGAACCCAATGTGGTTTTCTGCCGTTGCATGCGGAGATACTTTTCTGCTCACCACGGTTGTAAAGAGTTACTATGAGTTGCTATATCCTTCCTGGCAGCTCGAACCAATCTGGGCATTTTCCTCTGACCTCTCTTATCAACGAAGTGTTTCCACCCACAGAACTGTCACTCACTCATTGTTTTTTGCTTTTTGCGCCATTCTGTGTAAACTCTATTGTGTGTGAAAACCCCAGGAGATCAGCAGTTTCTGAAATACTCAAACCAGTCCCTCTGGCGCCAACACCCATACCACAGATGCCCCTTTTCCACCAAAGCAGTTCCAGGGCTGGTTCGGGGCCAGTGCTTAGTTTGGAACCGGGTTTTCTGTTTCCACTGACAAAGAACTGGCTCTGGGGCCAGAAAAACCGGTTCCAGGCTAGCACCAACTCTCTGCTGGGCCAGAGGAAAGAACTGCTTACGTCAGCGGGGGGGCGGAGTTGTTAAGACCAACAACAATAACAAGACCGCGAAAGATCGCCATTTTTAAGCGATGAGAAGCAGCAGCTGTACAAACGCAAAGTCATCCATTATTATTATTGTTGTTGTTGCTGCTGCTGCTTCTTCCGTGTTGTTTTTGCTTCGATATTCGCGCCAAGGTTTAAGCAAACGTAGCGACGTAACTGACGTATACAGCGACGTAATGACGTATACAGCGACGTAATGACGTGGCACCGTGAGCGATGGAAAAGCAAAGTGGTTCTCAGCTGGCTCGCAAGTTGAACAAGTTGTGAACCAGCACCAGCACTGGCCCCGAACCAGCCCTGGAACTGATTTGGTGGAAAAGGGGTAAGAGAAAGTCACAGAGATCACAATGTTTCCCATTCTGACGTTTGACGTGAACATTAACTGAAGCTCTTGATTTGTATCTGCATGATTTTATACATTGTGCTGCTGTCAAGGGATCGGCTGATTAGATGGGTGTTCCTAATAAAGTGGCCTGTGTGTGTGTGTGTGTGTGTGTGTGTGTGTGTGTGTGTGTGTGTGTGTGTGTAGGAATAAATAGATGTACTGACAGATATCTTTCCATTATGTCCTTCTCATTTTTCCTCTCTGTGATAAATTTTGTTTGCTTTCTACAGTCAGTGTATAGTCAAAAAGAAAATGGTGATGCTACTGAAATGTGTTTAATTAGCAACTTCCAGTTCCTACACTAATGTACTAAGCAGTGTACTTGCACACACAGCACAAGTACAGGGTATAACACCCGCTAAGCATTACATATAGAATACAAACACACCTCAAGGCCCTTTTTTTCATGGCCTTGTATCGTAATTGCGCGCGTGCGCGCGTGTGTGTGTGTGTAATAATTCCTCTTGCTCATCACATCTGTCCTACCTCACACTGAGATTTCTTCTGGCATTTCATGGTAGTGTATCTCTGTCATTAGTCGGGAGTTCACTTCTAGGAAGCTAACATGGAGAGAAAAGCCACTCGGCTCTGATCTTGCCAATGAGCCTGTCCTGCATCAAAGTGTGCTTTGAAGTCCAGGTACTTGTAAAAGATTGTTTCAGGTTTCAGGTCAGGGTTCTAGTAGCCAAAGGTGGGGCATGAGGGGATTTGAAGCCTTCGGCTGCCTTTGTGTTCCTAGCCTTCCCTTCATGTTTGTTAGGAGGAAGGCAATCTGTGAATCTGCAGCAGGTCAGCTTTCTTCCTTATATTCTTTTCTATACCCTTTAAATATTCATGTACCTCTGGCAAAAAAAAAAAAAAAAAAAAAAAAAAAAAAAATATATATATATATATATATATATATATATATATATATATATATCCTTCAGAAGTGAAGCTATAATATTTAAATAATATTGGTTGGCGTTGAGTGGTATATCAGATATATTCCATTCTGAATGGAATATATCTGAAATACCATGAAAAAAGCCAGCCAATATGATTATTATTATACATACACATTCCTTTCAGGGGGTGGCATGGTGGTGTAGTGGTTAGCGCTGTTGCCTCACAGCAAGAAGGTCCGGGTTCGAGCCCCGTGGCCGGCGAGGGCCTTTCTGTGTGGAGTTTGCATGTTCTCCCCGTGTCCATGTGGGTTTCCTCCGGGTGCTCCGGTTTCCCCCACAGTCCAAAGACATGCAGGTTAGGTTAACTGGTGACTCTAAATTGACCGTAGGTGTGAATGTGAGTGTGAATGGTTGTCTGTGTCTATGTGTCAGCCCTGTGATGACCTGGCGACTTGTCCAGGGTGTACCCCGCCTTTCACCCGTAGTCAGCTGGGATAGGCTCCAGCTTGCCTGCAACCCTGTAGAACAAGATAAAGCGGCTAGAGATAATGAGATGAGATGAGATGAGATTCCTTTCAGGTGTTCAACGCACCTTTCTCTTTCAAAGTTCTCTCAAAATCTTCTGTATTTAACGAAGCAAACCTGGCTGCCATGTTTGTTTACAAATTGCCACAGTCACTCATGAGCACAGAAGTTTTACATCCCTGACGTGTGACACCATGTTGTCTTGACAACTATGCAATATCGTAGACCATATTCAATGCTCATTCTCCACTGGGTAGAGTAGAGTGACGTAATAAACATAGGATAAGTGATATGCTGACAATATTGCATGCTATCAAACCAAATGAATGGAACCCGCTAGAAGGGAATAGAACACGTTTTTATTCCATCGAAAAAGTGTCCTGTATGTATGTCTGTCTGTCACTGTCCTCATAGGCTACATCCACACGACAACCGCAACGAGATGTTATTAAAAAAAATATCGCGCCCACATGGGCAACGGATCAGTAAAATATCAGGTACATATGGCAACGCAACGCTTGCTGAAAACGATGCAATACACATGCCACACCTCTAGGGGCACTGTAAGACGGTCCCTTCGGAGACACCAGAACAATAGAAGAAGTAAGGACGCATGCGCATAAACTATAATGCGCGAGACTTCATATTAGCCACAAAGTCAGAAAAATCTGTTCGTAAAATTACATTATAATGACCAAATACAATGAAAAGTATTTTTCCAGTCTCACCTGTGAAAGGTAATCCCATGTGATCTCGTTTGGACGGCAAACCTGTTGGTACAGTTAAACGCAGCACATGAATGAGGCATCTTTATTCTCCGCTTTGACCCATCCAATATGGCGGCGAGGATGACGTATGATTCTACGCGGAAGGCGGCGTCTTTAATGGTCCGGAATAAATTGAATGCTACACGTTGATGGATTAATTTGTTCTTCTACGCCCTTTTTGAGGAATGTATTGTAGGACTTAAACCAACATCTGAAGAGGTGAGATCGCTCCTTTTTTTCCCTATTTTTGCTGGCGGGATTGACTCTGCCCTAAGAGCTATTCATTCTCTCTCTCTCTCTCTCTCTCTCTCTCGCTTTGCACCATTACACAATAAATATTCACAGTGAAAATATTTTGTAAGCGCGTTTCATGAACCAAGTTATAGGATTTGTTGACAACTCGCATCGAGTTCGTTACACTTCTACCCGGCGTGAAGCACATGTGGTTGTGACGTCATCGTAAACAAATCCGTTCTACTCATCCAGACGACTTCACAACGGCTCCGTTGCCAGATCTTTCCACTCTGGAACCCGTTCTCAAAAGATTTCGTTTTGGGCACGCAAAATGCCGGTGCCGTGTGGACGCCAGGCCGAAACGATAAACAATTTTATCGGATTCACCTGAATCCGTTGCCGTGTGGACAGGGCCATAGTTGAGGGTTGGCAATTCAGGAAGCTATCAACTAGCTTCCCTGAATTCTCCTGGGTGATTATAGCACATAAGAGGGACCCGAACCCTCAACTGGTGGCAGGTACACATATGGCCCTTTTCCACTACCCTTTTTCAGCTCACTTCAGCTCGCTTCAGCTCACTTCAGCCCGACACGGCTCGCGTTTTGACTACCAAAGAACAGCACGACTCGGCTCGCTTCAGCCCTGCTTAGCCCCTAAAACTCGCACCGTTTTGGAATGGGGCTGAAACGAGCCAAAGCGAGCCGAGTGAGGCTGGGGGCGTGAGCAGACACTCCCCTGTGCACTGATTGGTGAGGAGGAGTGTCCTCACATGCCCACACACGCCCCGCGAGCACGCTGGGATCTGTAAACACCGTAAACCCGGAAGAAGAAGAATTACGAATTACGAGAATTTCTGAAGCCTTATGCGCCTCGCCTCATCTATACGCTCCTGCCAGTATCTGTTGGCGTTGTCGGTGACAACAAGCCACAGAACCAAGACCAGCAACACTAACGACTCCATGTCCTCCATGCTTACTGTTTACTATTCGGGTCGTGAGACTACCGCTTAAAAGCTCACTGATGTCACTGTTTGCGCTGCTTAACGACATCACGTGACGTCCACCCACTTTCGCTAACTCCACCCAATGTGTCCACCCACTTCCAGCCAGCACGGTTCAGCGCGGTTGTAGTCGAAATGCAACTCCAACAGCCCCACTCAGCTCGACTCAGCACGGCACGGCTCAGCCCGACTCAGCCGCGTTTGTAGTGGAAAAGCGGCAATACACACCTTATGGGCAATTTAGAGTAGCCAATCAACCTAATCCACATTCCGCACGTCTTTGGACTGTGGGGGAAACCAGAGCACCTGGAGGAAACCCACGCAGACATGGGGAGAACATGCAAACTCCGCACAGAAAAGGCCCCCGTCAGCCACTGGGCTCAAACCCAGAACCTTCTTGCTGTGAAGCGACAGTGCTAACCACTACACCACCATGTCACCAGCCTGTATGTATAATAATATCACATACAGTATAGTAAGTAAAGTAGTATAAGTAAGGAAGAGCACACAATAGATTGTGCTGTTATATGAAACTAATACCACCACATTATGGTGGAGTGATATACTGAAGTGTATTATTTTTGTATAACAGCATGATCCAAAGTCTGTTGTTCCATTTATACCACAGAGATGTTCTAATGATTACAATGTTTAATTTATTAATGAATGTGTCATGGTTTTTAATGGTTTATAATTCAATTTAATGTTGTGGAACATGCATGAGTCAAGTTTATAAAAGGACCAAAAATATTACGTATTAGACTGAGTGAGTTAAGTAGAAAAGTACAAATTTTATTATCATCCAGAGATTGCTAGTTTGAATCCCAGTGATGCCACAGTGGCATACTGTCTCTCTCTCTCTCCCCTGTCAATTACAGCGACGCTACAGCTCATGCATATGGACGTGGGCGGATAGCGCTTTCCTCAGAGTGTCTTAAGCCGCCCCCTAATGTGGCATAAGTAGCAGTTCAAAAAGACGTGGTCGGCTGGCATCATGTGCCTCAGAGGGAGCATGTGATAGCCTTCACTCTCCCTGGTTAGTAGCTGTCATAGGTACTGTGATAGGGGACATGTGTCTGGTGGGTGGGAACTGGCCATATTTAACCCACCCCATTACCACCACCCCAAAAAAAACATTGAAAAGTTTGAAAGTAAACATAAAAGAAAGATTACTGATGTTTAATTAGTGCCCCTTTCACCAAGAAATCAACGGAATGTAGGTTAAAAAAAAGACATTAGCGAAGGCTAACCAAACAACTGCTTTATTCCTTATCTCTCACATTAGCTAACATGATAATAACACTGATGATAAAAACTAATGCTAACAACAAGCTGTCACAATACAAACTGCTTTAATAAATATGTGTACTTGGCTGCAGATGGATTACAGTGATGGTATTAGGTTTTATTATCGGTGTCTTTGTGTCAAAGTTTAGATCTGTTAGGAATTTAGATCAACTTCTTCACTTGCTGCAGTACATGAATGAACATCCGGCATTTGAGCACACCGGTCTCTTACTCATACACTATAAAGCTAAAAGTTTGTGGACGCCTGACCATCACACCCATATCCTTGACTTGCAAGTGACGTCAAAGCAAAATAGAAACCCGGATGTCGGCCATGTTGGTGGATATACAAATGCGGGGTCAAGCGACATTCCATACAAAACACAGTCACACGTGCGCAACTCTCTTTGTTTTTCCACTGCTTTAAGCGTTCTTTTAGCTATGCTGTGTATCTTTGTGCTGTATATGGTTGTGGTCACAACAGTACTCATGACCGTGGCACGTTCTGATTTTTTAGAATTCCATCCGTGATTCGGAAAGAGGGCGAGGAAACTCTGAGGCTTATTATGGAGAGGAGATGAGCATGGCTGAACAACATGGGCAGGGCTGATCTAACAGAGGCTAAAACCAAAACAGCTCGTGTTTGCAGCAATCATTTTATCTCAGGTGAGATTCAAAAGCTTTCTCAAGAATTTTATTTCATGTTGCTAGAATTTTGCTATAAAATGAGCGTTCTCTTGTCGTGGTTCACTCGGTCTTCGCTATCATTTTAACACGTGTATTACTGTTTCGCTTCTAGGAGTGCCAGCAAAATTATATGATAGAAACAATCCAGACTGGGCACCCACTCAGAAAATGGGCTATGTTTCATCCAAGGTCGGACTTGATTCTTCGGCAGCCAAACCAGATAGAACGCGATATCTGGGGACTCGATGGCCGGTAGAAGCGTCTTATCTTCAGAAAAGTCTGACTTTTTAAAATAATATGGGTCAAAACCACACATATCTATCTTCTCTTTGTATCGAATCTTCGCTCGACTGTTCAAATCGTGATAATACTGAGAAAATTCAGCATTGTTTACAGACACGCTTTCAGCGGCTGCCATCCTAGTTGCTTTGGATATCCACCATCATGGTGGACGCTCATGATGTAGCATATTGACTTGCATGTGCATGTTGAACAGCCCATTCCAGATTTAGTCCTACCTTTGCTCTTATAATAAGCTCCACTCTTTTGGGAAGGATTTCCACTAGATTTTGTCATGTGACTGTAGGGATTTGCTCATTCAGCCACAGGAGCATTAGTGAGGGCAGACAATGATATCAGGTAAGACGGCCTGGCATGTAGTCAGCTTTCCAATTCATCCCCAAGGTGTACTGGCCACTCAGGTTCTTCCACTTCAACCATGGCAAACCATGTCTGGATCTTTCTTTGTGCACAGGGCATTGTCATACTGGAACAGACTTGGGCCTCTTAGGTCAGGTGAATGGAAACTGTAATGCTACAGCATACAAAGACATTCTATACTATTCTTTGACTCCAACTTTGTGGCAACATTTTGAGGAAGAAGCACACATGCATGTGATGGTGAGGTATCCACATACTTTTGACTATATAACGTATTTGGGGCAGCACGATGGTGTAGTGGTTAGCGCTGTCGCCTCACAGCAAGAAGGTCCGGGTTCGAGCCCCATGGCCGGCGAGGGCCTTTCTGTGCAGAGTTTGCATGTTCTCCCCATGTTCGTGTGGGTTTCCTCCGGGTTCTCCGGTTTCCCCCACAGTCCAAAGACATGCAGGTTAGGTTAACTGGTGACTCTAAATTGACCGTAGGTGTGAATGTGAGTGTGAATGGTTGTCTGTGTCTATTGGCCCTTTTCCACTACCCTTTTTCAGCTCACTTCAGCTCGCTTCAGCTCACTTCAGCCCGACACGGCTCACGTTTCGACTACCAAAAAACAGCACGACTCAGCTCGCTTCAGCCCTGCTTAGCCCCTAAAACTCGCACGGTTTTGGAGTGGGGCTGAAGCGAGCCAAAGCGAGCCGAGTGGGGCTAGGGGCGTGAGGAGACACTCCCCTGTGCACTGATTGGTGGGGAGGAGTGTCCTCACATGCCCACACACGCCCCACGAGCACGCTGGGATCTGTAAACACCGCAAACCCGGAAGGAGAAGAATTACGAATTACGAGAATTTCTGAAGCCTTATGCGCCTGGCCTCATCTATACGCTCTTGCCAGTATCTGTTCGCGTTGTCAGTGACAACAAGCCACAGCACCAAGACCAGCAACACTAACGACTCCATGTCCTCCATGTTTATTGTTTACTATTCGGGTCGTGAGACTACCGCTTAAAAGCTCACTGATGTCACTGTTTGCGCCGCTTAACGACATCACCTGACGTCCACCCACTTTCGCTAACTCCACCCAATGTGTCCACCCACTTCCAGCCAGCACGGTTCAGCGCGGTTGTAGTCGAAATGCAACTCCAACAGCCCCGCTCAGCTCGACTCAGCCCAACTCAGCACAGCACGGCTCAGCCCAACTCAACCGCATTTGTAGTGGAAAAGCGGCATATGTGTCAGCCCTGTGATGACCTGGCGACTTGTCCAGGGTGTACCCCGCCTTTCGCCCGTAGTCAGCTGGGATAGGCTCCAGCTTGCCTGCGACCCTGTAGAACAGGATAAAGCGGCTACAGATAATGAGATGAGATGAACATATATTTGACAAGTCATAACCGGATTGTCAACATCAGACATCTTTACGCTGTCATTTTTTTCAGACTGTCCATTTGAGCTTGCCCATTACTTCCACGCTCATTTAGCTAGCAGGGGAATCACTGAGCAGCCTCACCCACCCCTCCTGCCATCAGCACAAGTAAGCACTGTTATGAGGTGCTTTGCTGTGTCTCACGGAGCAGCGTAACTTTAGCATAATGATGGCCCCCAAGCAGGCCTGCGTTTTTGCTCCAAGGTCTAACGGCTGTCTGCCGCTGGGCTATTTTTGGATGTGTGGCAGGCATCATAAATAATGGAGCTGTAAACGATCCGTGGCAGGTCTTGCAGACAGATGGATGGAGTTGAGGAATGAGGAGAGCAAAAGAGGGAGAAAGTGATAGGATTTAAAGGGGAAAGACTTTTTTTTTGTATGGCATGAAGAAGAAAAAGGACTAACTTTCTAATTCCAGGGTGTTCATAACACAGGTTTATAATACTGACTTCATAAGGAGTTCATATTCTTGAGTAAAACTCTGAAGATACTGATAAAGCAGAAGTAAGGGGTGAAATGTTCTTTTGAAATTCGGGCCGTATTTATAATTCATTCACTTTCCTCTACTCCATCCTAAATTCCATCTGTCTCATCAAGTGCATACTTTATCACAGCCACTGGAAGCAACTGAACTGATGTTAAAATTTTGTACTATATCTTTAAAATGTATACAAATTATTTATTTATAAATAAATAAATTAATTAATATGTATATTAAATATTTATGAAAATGTTTATCTGTAAATGTTCAATAGTTTATTTTTGCATGCTTTATCATTTGATTCATAATTTATTTCAATACATTAATGAATACATTTAATTATATATTTATTTACAATGCCCTCCACAACTATTGGCACCCTTTGTAAAGATTAGTAAAAGAGATTAGAAAAAATCCACCTTTTCGTGAAGTAACTTCATCTCACACTGAAAAAAAAATTAGAAAAAATCCAACATTTAATGCGTGTAATGCGTGTTTTTCTGAATAAACATTTAAAGTTTATTCAGAAAAAAGCAAATTCCTCAACAAGAAATTATTATTTTCAACAAAAGCACATGTGCCACTATTATTGGCACCCCTGGAAATTACAGGGAACACAATGTAACTGAAGCATGTTTCCCTTTTAAATTGTACATTTTTGAGTTGATTGGAGTGTGTAGGAACTTTCAAGCTATAATCCATGACTTCCTGATTAACCGGGGTACAAATATGAGGTGACACACTTAGTCATCCATCAACATGGGAAAGATAAGAGAACACACAAACCAAATGAGGGAGAAGTGTGTTGACCTTCATAAGTCGGGGAATGGTTGTAAAAAAAATAGCTATTTGCCTGAAAATGTCCATTTCTACTGTTAGGGCAATTAAAAAAAAAAGTGGACACCAACTGGAACTGTTACAAACTTGCCTGGAAGAGGACCCAAGTTTATTTTGCCCCCAGGTACACTGAGGAGGAGGGTAAGGAGAGGCAAAAAATCCCCAAGTATCACTGATTATGAATTATAAGAAAAAGTAAACTCTTGGGGTTTCTAAGTCTCTAAAACCATCAGACACCACCTCCATGCCAACAGATTATTTGGAAGGTCTGCCAGAAAAAAGGCTTTTTCTGACAGTTAACCACAAACGTAAGCACCTGAAGTTTGCGAAACGTTACGACAACTTTGACTGGAACCATGTTCTGTGGTCTGATGGAACAAAAATGGAGCTTTTTGGCAATAAACACTAAAGGTGTGTTTGGTGTAAAAAGAAAGATGACTATAATGAAAAGAACCCGATCCCAACTGTAAAATATGGTGGAAGTTCTGTGATGTTTTGGGGCTGTTTTTCCTCCAAAAGCCCTGGAAACCTTGTTAAGGTACATGGCATCATGGACTCCATGAAATACCAGGACATTTTAAATCAAGATCTGTCTGCCTCTGCCAGGAAACTAAAACTGGGTCGTCACTGGATGTTCCAGCAGAACAATGATCTGAAGCACATGTCCAAATCAACACACAAATACTTCACTGACCACAGAATCAAGCTTCTGCCATGGCCATCTCAGTCCCCTGACCTGAACCCCATTGAAAACCCATGGAGTGAGCTGAAGAGGAGCGAGCACAAGAGAGGGCCGAGGACCCTGGATGATCTGGAGAGATTGTGTAAAGAGGAACAGTCTCAGATGTCCTGCTCTGTATCTCCAACTTTATAAAATATTATAGAAGAGACTCATTGCTGTTTTACTGGCAAAGGGAGATTATACAAAGTATTAAATTTCTTGGGGCGGCACGGTGGTGTAGTGGTTATCGCTGTCGCCTCACAGCAAGAAGGTCCTGGTTTGAGCCCCGTGGCTGACGAGGGCCTTTCTGTGCGGAGTTTGCATGTTGTCCATATGGGTTTCCTCCGGGTGCTCCAGTTTCCCCCACAGTCCAAAGACATGCAGGTTAGGTTAACTGGTGGCTCTAAGGCCCTGTCCACACGGCAACGGATTCAGGTGACTCCGATACAATTGCTTATCATTTAGGCCTGGCGTCCACACGGCACCGGCGTTTTGGGTGCCCAAAACGCAATCGTTTTGAGAACGGGTTCCAGAGTGGAAAGATCTGGCAACATTGCCGTTGCGAAGTCATCTGGATGAGTAGAACGGATTTGTTTATGATGACGTCACAACCACATGACTGTGAGTGCTTCACGCCGGGTAGAAGTGTAACGAACTCGATGCGAGTTGTCAACAAATCCTATAACTTGGTTCATGAAACGCGCTTACAAAATATTTTCACTGTGAATATTTATTGTGTAATGGTGCAAAGTGAGAGAGAGAGAGAGAGAGAGAGAGAGAGAGAGAATAGCCCTTAGGGCAGAGTCAATCCCGCCAGCAAAAATAGGGAAAAAAAGGAGCGATCTCACCTCTTCAGATGATGGTTTAAGTCCTACAATACATTCCTCAAAAAGGGCGTAGAAGAGCAAATTAATCCATCAACGTGTAGCATTCAATTTATTCCGGACCATTAAAGACGCTGCCTTCCGCGTAGAATCATACGTCATCCTCGCCGCCATATTGGATAGGTCAAAGCGGAGAATAAAGATTCATGTGCTGCGTTTAACTGTACCAACAGGTTTACCGTCCAAACGAGATCACATGGGATTACCTTTCACAGGTGAGAAACAACAAATTAATCCATCAACGTGTAGCATTCAATTTATTCCGGACCATTAAAGATGCCGCCTTCCGCGTAGAATCATACGTCATCCTCGCTGCCATATTGGATAGGTCAAAGCGGAGAATAAAGATTAGCTGCGTTTAACTGTACCAACAGGTTTGCCGTCCAAACGAGATCACATGGGATTACCTTTCACAGGTGAGACTGGAAAAATACTTTTCATTGTATTTGGTCATTATAATGTAATTTTACGAACAGATTTTCCTGACTTTGTGGCTAATATAGTTTATGCGCATGCGTCCTTACTTCTTCTATTGTTCTGGTGTCTCCGAAGGGACCGTCTTACAGCGCCCCTAGAGGTGTGGCATGTGTATTGCATCGTTTTCAGCAAGCGTTGCGTTGCCATATGGACCTGATATTTTACTGATCATTGCCCATTTGGATGCGATATATTTTTAAATAACATCTCGTTGCCGTTGTCGTGTGGATGTAGCCTAAATTGACCGTAGGTGTGAATGTGAGTGTGAATGGTTGTCTGTGTCTATGTGTCAGCCCTGTGATGACCTGGCGACTTGTCCAGGGTGTACCCCGCCTTTCGCCTGTAGTCAGCTGGGATAGGCTCCAGCTTGCCTGCGACCCTGTAGAACAGGATAAAGCGGCTAAAGATAACGAGATGAGATGAGAATAATTTTTTCTTGATGAGGGATTTGTTTTTATATTTCAGTGTTTTTTTTTTCCCTGGAAGTATCTTCGCAAGCCTGTATATCATGACTCATATCCTGTGTCATGGAAATGTCTTCCCAAGAGCTGTGTTCCTGTCACACTATGAAGACACACATAAAGCAGGATGTAAATGAGTAAAATTTTCTTTCACTTCTCATGCCATATTCATAATTCATTCATTTTTCTCTGCTTCATCCTAAAATCCATTAGTCTCATCCCACTTTACCGAGTGTCTCAGGCAAAAAAAAAAAAAAAATCATCCATTTCAGGTTCTCTTAAATTCCTCACAGACTTTTTATTCACCTAGCGTTTTAGATCTTTGAACCATGGGGAATTGAAGTGTGCTGAATTATGGGATTAAAAAAAGACGCACAAAGAAAGTGCAGGAAAAAAAGAGAAACTTCTTTGGAGATATTTCAAATAACAGTCTCTCTCTCTTCTATCACACTGTACTTTACCACCATGTGCGTATTTATATTAGAGGTTACAGTGCAGTTTGTATAAAAAGGCATGAATGTATATACCTATCACCGCAGGTAGATGTAATTACCCCCTCACCTCAGAGTCAGTGTTTCATTTCAAACACAAGCATCCGAAGCAACAAAAAACTATGTCCAGTTAATTCCACACTGCACTGGACGACCAGCCTTTTGAGACCAGCGTGCCTTTTTACAAGGTAATCAAAGTAAATCGAATCTCATTTGTGTGTTGTTCCTTTCAGATGTTACAGAAGGACAACCTCGTCTGAGGCACTGATACAAGAACTGACTGTAGGAGTAAGGTAAATTCAAGCCCCGAGCTTCCTACTCACGATCAGAACGCCGATTTTGTTTGGTGGCCTTGGATTTTACATGTAATATTCATCTGTTTGACTTATCACACTTGTGATTAAAGATCCTTGAGATATTTGAAAGTGAGCACAGTGTGTTGGAAGGCTGCAATAAGCCACTCAGATGGTGCTGGAGCTGTACGGAATGTTCTGGAGGCTGCTGTTTTGCCTGCTGCGTATCAGTGCGACTCTGTGGCTCAGCAGATCTAATCTCCTCCCATCTGCTGATGGAGCTGTTCGCCCTGCACGGAGCCCAGACCTTGCTCCACCCCATCTGGGCTGTTCCGACCTACTGTCTGTATGTGTGCAACTGCTTTAAAAAAAAAAAAAAAAGGTAATACTCATATATAGGGATGCATTGATACCATTTTGTCAGACTGACTATGAGTCAGAGTATGTTACTCATCAGTAGCAGTACTGATGCTGAAATGAGCAACATGCTAAGCTTTAAGTAATCAGGGATATCACAGAACATTTTATTTTGCTTCTTTAATAGACAGTGCTGTGCATGTGTGTGTGTGTGTGTGTGTGTGTGTGTGAGAGAGAGAGAGAGAGAGAGAGAGAGAGAGAGAGAGAGAAAGAGAAAGGCTTCTTCTAAAGACCAACTCTTGAGAGAGATCCAAAATAGCTAAATAATAAGATACGAGTTTAGATTAATTAATAATCTAGCTTTGAATATCTATGTACTATATGAGAATGTGTATATGAGAACCACATGTATTAATCTATTATATTCTGTTATACCTGGTGTGTGTGTGTGTGTGTGTGTGTGTGTGTGTGTGTGTGTGTGAGCTCTTACACACTTACGCAGAATAGGAAAAAAAGTGTGTGGGTGGGGGCAGTAGGTCTATGCAGGCTTTAATGAGGCGGCTGCATATGAAGGAGCGTCATTAGCGGCGTGAGAGGGAGCAGCCGGGTGATTGCAGTGATTTGGCTCTGCTCCTTCTGACCCAGCTGGCCAATCAGAACACCCAGAGAGTCTCCTTCTGAGTGTGTGCAATCAATGAGCCCACAGCGAGCACACACTCCCCTCAACAACATCTGTACAGCAACATCAAGCAACAAGCATACTGTATATTAATACAGATTGTAAAATGACATGGTTCTATAGCAGCATACTCCAGTGCTTTTGTAGTTTGGACTTGGAGCAATATAAGAATGCACTAAATAATCACGGAATCAAAATAGCCTCGTTACATGTCAAATGTTAACCAGACCCATGTTAAGCAAAGCCAAGCTGTACAGAAATGATGGCGTGCGATGACCTTAGTGGTGAGTATTATGTAGATCAACCTTTTTTTTCCTCCACGCCCAAGAGCACAGAGCAGTATCAGTAAGCATGGTCATTATAAACAAGCACAAGATGGCACAAATTTCACCTTGCAGAAACTCGTGAGTGCAAATCTCTCAGGACTCAGTGCTTGCTGAATTAAAGTGCCCCCCGTCTCATGTGCAACAGTTTCTCTGTCTGCACACTTCACTGGTGCACACTCACTAATAACTCGTTTTTATGGACCAGGCTCACTGATCCTGCTCTGCGCAGTCAGGTCAGCCACCCCATGCTCTCTATTAAATATACTGTTTAAATGCCATAAGCTGTTTTGTCAGATTGCTTGTTTTGTAGGAAGATGCTGTAGTTTCTCAAATGTTGGTATCACAGTGTTTTTATTCTTTTCAAGTATGCGTAAATGACTACAGTATTGGATGGATACCCGATGCCAGTACTGGTATAAACGCATCCCTAGTAATATGATTTAAAAAAGATACACACATTTTATAACGTACACAGTATCACAGGCGGCACGGTGGTGTAGTGGTTAGCGCTGTCGCCTCACAGCAAGAAGGTCCTGGGTTCGAGCCCCGGGGTCGGCGAGGGCCTTTCTGTGCGGAGTTTGCATGTTCTCCCCGTGTCCGCGTGGGTTTCCTCCGGGTGCTCCGGTTTCCCCCACAGTCCAAAGACATGCAGGCTAGGTTAACTGGTGGCTCTAAATTGACCGTAGGTGTGAATGTGAGTGTGAATGGTTGTCTGTGTCTATGTGTCAGCCCTGTGATGACCTGGCGACTTGTCCAGGGTGTACCCCGCCTTTCGCCCGTAGTCAGCTGGGATAGGCTCCAGCTTGCCTGCGACCCTGTAGAAGGATAAAGCGGCTACAGATAATGAGATGAGATGACACACAGTATCACAACAGTTAGATTTAAGGGCTAGTGAGATTGAAGTGCCACAAATGTGAAAACTATGGAATCACTGATACTTTCTGTCCAATAAACTGATTCAATACATTTTCATGGACAGAAATTAATAACATCTAAACAGCTTCTCATCACTAAATTGGAACCTCTCTATTAAAAAAGTGCTAACAATACCCATGATATTTTAGGACCACTCATTTTTAAATGTATCATGATCTCAATACAGGCGGCGTAGTGGTTAGCACTGTCGCCTCACAGCAAGAAGGCTTTGGGTTTAAGCCCAGCTGCTGATGAGGGCCTTTCTGTGTGGAGTTTGCATGTTCTCCCCGTGTCTGCATGGGTTTCCTCTGGGTGCTCTGGTTTCCCCCACAGTCCAAAGACATGCAGGTTAGGTTAATTGGTGACTCTAAATTGACCGTAGGTGTGAATGAGAGTGTGAATGGTTGTCTGTGTCTATGTGTCAGCCCTGTGATGACCTGGCGACTTGTCCAGGGTGTACCCCGCCTTTCGCCCGTAGTCAGCTGGGATAGGCTCCGGCTTGCCTGCGACCCTGTAGAAGGATAAAGCGGCTAGAGATAATGAGATGAGATGAGTTTTCAGATTGATAACCCACTGAGTTTATTACATGCACTTATATATAGTGAGAGAGAGAGAGAGAGAGAGAGAGAGAGAGAGAGAGAGAATTGGCAGTTTATTGTGTACTACAGACATGCACTTAATAAACCCAGTGTATGCATTTGTTATTTTTCTTGGTGATTATTTCAAATTATATGTATTTTGCACATCAGGGAAAAAAAATTCAGTGAAAACATTTGCTGATATGTGAACTGTGTTTTGTGCATTTGTGTTAAATGAGACAATGCTGCTGATTTCATATTAAATCTATTGAGCACCCGAGCTGGTGCTGTAGAATGTGCATGAAGACCAGCATCTTGTGTAATGTCCTATCGTGCTCTCCCTCGACCTGTGGATACAACAGCGAGCTCGTTTCTCCACGTGATTGTGATGGTGATAAGGGAGTGGCTCTTATTGAGGGTGACAGCAGCAGGGCTGAGCGGATCACCTTGTGTCCTCTCGCCCTTCTGCACCGGCCTGCACTGCCTCGCCTCAACTGGGACACAATCTGCTGGCTGGAATTAGCTCGCAGTCAGAGGAAAACTAAACATGATTTCTAACCTTTCCTTCTTGTGTTCAACAGCAACCTTTGGTGGTCCTCTCACTCAGACCTGCACAGGAGGTAAAATGAATTCCTAGACGCTGATTTACATGCACATGATTACGGCGCTGTGTGTGTGTGTGTGTTTCTCCAAGTCTGTTAGCTGTAGAAGGTGTAGGCGTACTGCTAAAAGGGCATGATTGGTTGGATGGCTGCACTGTGTGGAAAATGTGAATTCTCATATGAGACAAGTTTTACATTAAGGAACAAGGCTTTTCCTTTTATATATTACATTTTCAACACTACACTTTTAATCTTTTTTTAGATATTTATTCTTCTGATAGTACATACAGTATAAGTTTTCTGTATCAGGAAGGGTCATCGCTGAACATTCTTCCTCTGGGATTTAAGAATTGGCATTTTATATGTTTTTTCTTTTTTTTCTATTTTCCAGCCAAGAAAATATAACAAAGCTAAAGCTGAGTGTTATATGAGCACTTAATGCAGGGGCGGTGGACCATGGGTAACGGTGGACCTGACTAACTGTGGCCCTCCCGAAGCCTGGGAAATAATTGATTTACATTTCTAAACTTGATACTCTATTATTATAAGAATATGATACTGTATTTGAAATTATATTTATAATAAAACAGATCTGCATCTTCTAAGCTAATTTCTGCTTATCTGCCTGTTATTTCTTTTAGTGTTCTGAAGCCAAGATTTTGAAAAACAAAGAAGACAACATTCATTAACATGAACATGAGAATGATGTAATTACAAGGCCCATTCAATCATCATTAGTACCTGCCTGGTCAATTAAATTATGCTGCTAGTTGGTTATTTTGGAAAATAGAACCAACTACAGTCATTTGAAAATACCATGTGCTGGTACAAACTATAGCAATAATTATGCAAGCAGGATTAAAAAGCAGCCCCATGCGCATCTCTAGTTGAGACCAGTTATGAACTTTGCAGTATTCCCAGTGTTAGGGTTTATATCAGTGGCGGCTGGTAGGCTTTCAAACAGGGGAGGCTGGTCGGTTATGATATTTCCAGATTTTAAAAGAAAAAACACATCAGTTTTGCCCATACTCTTGCCTCTGATCTGGCTGATTGTTGGCAGCATCACAAACTGTGAAATAACAGGTTGTTTTGGCCCATTAGCCTACTGTCCAATATACATGATGGTGGTGTTGGGGGGGGGTATATTTTAACATTTTATATTTTAAAATTGTGGCATGTTGTTTAAAAATTGATCATTATTGAAAGCAGCTCTTTGTCAGGAATCTCAGCAGTAGAGCTGGGTGCCACACATTTCATTCAAAGACACTTTCCCTATATTTTACTTATTTTGACTGAGAAATGTTTTATTGACAATTTTGATAACCCTTCACTTTTAATCCAGGTCTGTAGTGTGAAATGTTCTCAGCTGTTTTTGTTTAAAAATGCTTTCCAAATTGTAGCTGTGTTTAATTCATATCCAGAAAAATATATATTCCAATATAATATACTCAGCATAAACATTTTAAATAGATTCTATATTTTTGGTCCATCCATGACATATTACTAAAGTAGCCTATTTACTGTTGTTGATGTGGGTCACTTGCTGTTAGCCAATTCACTTTCTCGTACCAGGAGAGCTGAAAGGAACGAGTATTATTCCCTACCTTTTTCACCAAGTCAATTTGAGGCGTTGGTCTACCCTGCTCTTTAATTTAAATTTTTTCCTCGAAAGGAAGACTGGCAAATGGCTTCGCCAAAATTAAATCAGCAATGCTTGGCATCCGTGTGCAGCTTTCTTGCTAGCTGACTAGCCCCCTCAAGTTCAAGTTCAGTCACTCAAATAAACGACATTTCTGGAACTAAGATAGCAAACTTGACAACACTATATTTACACTTTATTTACAATGAAAATATATACAAACTAAAAAAGCTGGTAGAAACCATATGTAATGAATGAAATCGAAATGTAAGCTGATCTCTTACAATACAGCACTTGCGAATCCACATGGGACTGAACTGATGTTGCCAGATACTGCTGACGTTATCCAGCCCAAAATATGTTCAAAACCCGCCAATATGCACTTAAAACCGCTCAATTGAGCGGGAAACCCCCAATCTGGCAACACTGTACCGCTGCCTGTCTATAGTTGAAACGAGCTGTCAATCAAAGAAAATATCCGGCCGCTTTCACCAATCACCAGTCTCCTTGCGGAAACTGCCATGTCCCTCCCATGTGAGGCTCGGAGTCCGTGGGCGGGCGTTTTCGCAGTATTTGTCCAATAACCGTCTTGCATTTTGAGATTGAAAAGCGCAGAGCTCCCAAATGCCACTGAAGTCCACTGAGGCTGGGAGTCCGTGGGAGTCCGTGGGCGGGCATTTCCGCAGTATTTGTTCAATAATCGTCTTGCATTTTGAGATTGAAAGCGCAGAGCTCCCAATGCCATTGAAGCCCACTGAGGCTGCGCTGCATCGCGCTGTCATGAGGGGGAGAAACTCACGCACACATTAAAGTTATAAGGGCATTTTTAGAGGAGGCTGAGCCTCCCTCGTTGTCTTAGAGCAATCGCCCGTGGTTTATATTTAATTTAAAAAAACAAACAGACAAACAAAATATACAATCACTGGCCACTTTAATAGGAACTTGTTCTTGATTCTACGATTCCTGTTCTTGGCTGGCAGGAGTGGAACCCAATGTGGTTTTCTGCTGTTGCAGGCTGAGATGCTTTTCTGCTCACCACGGTTGTAAAGAGTTGCTATGAGTTGCTATATCCTTCCTGGCAGCTTGAACCAATCTGACCATTTTCCTCTGACCTCTCTTATCAACAAGACCCGCAGAACTGTCGCTCACGCAATGGTTTTTTTTTGTTTTTGGCACCATTCTGTGTAAACTCTAGAGACTGTTGTGTGTGAAAACCCCAGGAGATCATCAGTTTCTGAAATACTCAAACCAGTCCATCTGGCTCAAACCACAGTGAAAGTCACACTTTGAGATCGCAATTTTTCCCATTCTGATGTTTGAAGTGAACATTAACTGTAGCTCTTGATTTATATCTGCATGATTTTATGCATTGTGCTGCTGTCAAGGGATCGGCTGATCAGAGAACTGCATAAAGCAGCAGATGGGTGTTCCTAATAAAGTGGCCGGTAAGTGTATGTGGTGTAGGCCACGTAAACTCCAGGTTTATACTTGAATACACATACATATATGAATAGTTGGTGCATACAGATGTAAATATACAGATACACATAGTGGCACCGTGGACTATATGAACACCAGACTGAATCGATGCAACTCAAAAGGAGCAAGTGAGTCGTTCCATCCTATCCCTCTCACAGGACTGCCAGTAACTTTATGACTCCATGCTCTGAGAATTCTCAGTCCGCATGTATCTTGGCTCAGTCACAGGACACACCTTGTGCCTAAGGATAAGAATATATAGAAGTGCTGCCCTTTATATGAGGGATTAACATGGCTTTATCTTTGTCAGTCTATTCTAAGTAACTTTATACTGTATATACACCAACTCGAGAGCAGGCTAAGCAGGAAATATAGATTCTCTCTCCTCAGGAAAACACACACATTCCTTCCAGCACCTGACCGGTTATTTGCCCTTTTCCCAGCCAAGGCTAAGCAACACAGCTCGGTGTGTCAGCTCAGCTAAAACTGTTGAGTCTGGAGAGTCGGGTCCTGCTTTTTTTTTCTTCTGATATGAATAGCATATTGCTTAGGCATGTAAACATGGGTTAGTTACAAGAGCAAACAGCAAAGATCAACAAACACTACTACTACTACTAATAATAATAATAACAACAACAATAGCCTTTTTTGCCATTTTCTTTGGATTAATGCTGTTTGTGGCTTAAAGACAATGTGAAAGGGAAATCTGAACATGTTTTTCTTCTGCAATGTGACACATTTCTGATAGCCCTTTTAAGACTCATTATGGTCATTTCAGTAAAAAATTATAGGCATAAATACAAGAATGACCAATTACAACCTAATAGCTGTCATTTGAATGTGAATCAGTCCAGAAAATGATGAAACACAGCTAACTAATTGAAAAACATCTCAGGTGTAATGTTACACTGACGTTAGAACTGACAGAAGTGGTTTATGATAGCTGCTGGCTTTTGGAATAAGTATTTGGCAGCATGGTGGTGTAGTGGTTAGCACTGTCACCTCACAGCAAGAAGGTTTGGGGTTCTGTGTGGAGTTTGCATGTTCTCCCCGTGTCTGTGTGGGTTTCCTCCCGGTGCTCTGGTTTCCCCCACAGTTCAAAGACATGCAGTTAGGTTAACATGGGACAGCCTTGGGCTGAAGTTCCCTTGAGCAAGGTACCTAGCCGCCAACTGCTGCCCGGGCACTGTAGCATGGCTGCCCACTGCTCTAGGTACTGTATGTGTGTGTGCTCATTGCTCACTTGTGTGTGTACATGCGTGT